>NW_010143569.1:0-2825 GCF_000699245.1 Pterocles gutturalis
TCTACTCCACTCTCATGAGACCCTACCTGGAGTACTGAGTTCAGCTCTGGAGCCCACAGTAGAAGGACACAGACATGTTGGAGTGAGTCCAGAGAAGGCCACAAAAGTTATCAGAGGGCTGGAGCACCTCCCATATGAGGACAGACTGAGAGAGACTCTAGCCTAAAGAAGAGAGACTCTAGCCTAGAGAAGAGAAGGCTCTGGGGAGGGGCCCTAAAGGAGAGATGGTGAGGCACTCTTCATCAGGGAGTGGAATGACGAGGGGTAATGGTTTTAAACTCAAAGAGAGTAGATTTAGATGAGATATTAGGAAGAGTTTTTTTCTACTGTGAGGGTGGTGAAGCACTGGCACAGATTGCCCAGGGAAGTTGTAGATGCCCCATCCCTGGAGGTGTTCAAGGCCAGGTTGGATGAGGCTTTGAGCAACCTGGTCTAATGGAAGGTGTCCCTGCCCATGGGAGGGAGGTTGGAACTAGAGGATCTTTTAAGGTCCTTTCCAACCCAAACCATTCTACAATTCTATGATTCTATGACACACTGGCAAAGCAGGATAAAAAAAATCAGCAAAACACACACATTTGCAACCAGCACTGCACTGAAAAAAGCAACACTGTTTTTTATGTCATATCAGTAAAGCCCACATAGGTTTATCAATCACAACTTGCAATCATACTGAACATATCGGTTGCCCTAGGCAACTACCTTTTTTGCCTCAGCAGAAGAGATAACCCAGGTATTGAATGAGATAAACTGTAATTTTGGGTCAATAAAAGGCTTTTATCCTCCCATCAAATCAAAAAATAACTATGCTGAACTAAAGGCTCCAGGTCCAGCTCAAGCAATAAGCCCTTGCACAGCCAGTCTTGCGAACTTGACTCATCAGCCGAGCCAACAGGTGGCTGAGCCTTGACCGCCTTCAGGCTGTCTTTACCATCTTCTCCACCAGAGTTTACTACTCCTGCCAACTCTCCATAACCCACCTCCAGCACTCGGCCTGTTCTCTCGCAGCCAAACCAAACTCTTCCAGTGACTGATGCCAAATCACCAGCCAACACAGCTGAGCTGCAGACACCATGCTATCCTGGTGACTGTTACAAAAGAGTTAATCTGGTGGACAGCACAGGCAGGCAGCTCAAAGCAGGCTATCTTAAAAATACATTAGCTAGATACGCCTGTTTTTCTGGGCGAGATGCTTGAAAACTTTTCCCTCACCCACGAAAGCATGAAGCAGCACAACGCAAGCACAATGCCAGGTCAGGTTCAGAAACCTGCTCTCATTCCCAACTCCCTCATACATTGGCTATGAGGTTTTGAGAAGATTGCTTCCACTGAGGACAATTTCCACTTTATAATCTTAGCAAAAATAGGCAAAAACTGTATCAGTACGCCCTAGATAAGCCAGCCACAATAAGAGTCTCACTCCCAATGAGGACTTTTAAGACCTTTAAATAAAAGTGTCAGCAGAACAAATACAGAAGTCTCCTTTCCATTGCCTAGAAATGCATGCTAGGATAACGTAACAGCTTGCCATTTTGTTGTCTTACTCTTTTTGGTCAGTAATGCTTGTAGATATGACAGGAAAAGGGAATTAAGGAAGAAGTGGTTTAAAGCTGTTGTTCCTCCTTGAAGTTCTGCCACAACGTGGTTTCAGGAGCTGAAACTACAACTGCCATGTATTGTTCTCAACAGTTATTTCTCTACAGCTGCACTCAGAAAGCACCTGTGTTGTTCTGGTGAGATCTTGGGATATGAGAAGGTGAACTAGGCTATCAATAATGTTAACTCGGTGTCTGACCAAAGATACCAGGAGCAGAAAGAGTCATGAAGAAAGAAAAACTAAAGATGATACAAAAGAAAAGGATGTTCCAGATTTGGGTTGGGGTTTGTTCTGGTTTGTGTTTTTGTTTTTTGTTTTGTGGGGTTTTGGTTTGGTTTTTTGTGTTGTGTTTTGTTTTGGTTTTTTTTTTATTTTTTTTTAAACTGACACTTAAGGCTCAGGTTTGTTGTACCCTTGTCCCAAATGCTATCCCATCTCCAAAAAACGGAGTGCATGCTAGTAGCTCAGCTGCTCTTGTTCACATCCAGCTCAGTGTAGATGGCTCATGAGGTTAAATTTACACTAAGATGTTTAAGTGTAAATCAAAGCAGCAAAGACACAGGAGCTCTTTCCAGTTGGCAGCAGTGCTTTGGGTGTTTGTTCAAGTCAACAGCCTTGTCCCAGCTTTGCAGGCAGGTTTTGAAGCTTGCACTGAGCTGTGGGCTGCCCTGACCACAAAGCAATTACCTGGTTAGCTTTCTGCCAGCTGCACTCTGCATGTGATCTGAGGCAAAACACAGGTTGAAGGTTTGAACTCTGCAGCAGCACAGGGGAGACACAAGACACAGTTATAAGAAAGCTGTCTTCTACCATACAAGATTTCTTATGTGCAACTTTGATATTAATGAACTCTCAATATATTTCAAGAGAAAACTCAGAAAGCCCAGAGTTGAAAGACAGGTGACATCTCCATCATCTGACAACCACTGAGTATTAGACTAATAACCACTCCCTACCCAGTCAATATTTGCTATTTTCAACCAAGTAAGGATATGTACGCAGAGCATTCACACAGACCTTGTTTCCACAGAAAGCCCAGTAAATAATTCAGCAGAACAATGACAAAAATTAAATAAAACAGATGAGTAGTTAGTGCAGACCAGACTACAGGGCTCAACAGGAATGGCAAGTTGGTTTCTTTGTAGTGGGTTCTGTCGGTTTTGTTTATTTTGAAGAACTAGGGGAAACAATGTGGTTTTACCCATGTCCTGGGTCCAGCTGGGATAGG
>NW_010143570.1:0-1055 GCF_000699245.1 Pterocles gutturalis
GGGACAGTGGCGGTGGCTCGCTTACCGGCAGCGTGCGGCTCCCGTGCAGCGCGGTGATGGCAGCTTGGGCCTCGGCATGACTCTGGAACTTGACGAAGGCGCAGCCTGGGGACAGCGGGTCAGCGCCAGGACAGGGACAGGGGGACACCCCCACCCCAGGGCCACCCCCCCAGCTCCCCCACCTTTGCTGGTGCCGTCGGGCCCCCGCAGCACCGTGCACTCGTCGATGGTGCCGAAGGGCTCGAACATCTTGCGCACATCCTCGTCTGCCTGCTGCTTGCTCAGCATCCCCACAAAGAGCTTCCGGTCCTCTGAGGGGACACGGGGGGACACCAGCGTGGGGACCCCCAGGAATGGGGACATGGTGATGGGGTGGGTCCCCCGGGAATGGGGACATGGTGACACCAGAATGGGGTGGGACACCTGGGAATGGGGACATGGGGACGCAGTGATGGGCTGGGATCCCTGGGAATGGGGACATGGAGACACGGTGATGGGCTGGGTCCCCTGGGAATGGGGACATGGGGACACCATGATAGGGTGGGACCCCTGGGAATGGGGACATGGGGACGCAGTGATGGGCTGGGATCCCTGGGAATGGGGACACCATGATAGGCTGGGATCCCTGGGAATGGGGACACAATGATGGGCTGGGACCCCTGGGAATGGGGACACCATGATAGGGTGGGACCCCTGGGAATGGGGACATGGGGACGCAGTGATGGGCTGGGATCCCTGGGAATGGGGACACCATGATAGGCTGGGATCCCTGGGAATGGGGACACAATGATGGGCTGGGACCCCTGGGAATGGGGACACCATGATAGGGTGGGACCCCTGGGAATGGGAACACCACAACAGGCTGGGACTCCCAGGAATGGGGACATGGGGACACTGAGGTGGGGACACCCCCACACTAGGACCACAAGCATGGAGATCCCCACCACCACCACTGGGATGGGAACCCCCTGCCCCAATGGGAACACTGGGATTGGCTGGGACCCAGGGACAGGGACATGGGGGACACCCCACTGGGCTGGGACCCCTGGGAATGG
>NW_010143571.1:0-2108 GCF_000699245.1 Pterocles gutturalis
TATTTTTTAAAACCCCAAACCACAAAATCCTGGGTGCCCAGTATGGATTTGTTGCTCAGGGTCTAACTACAAAAAACCCCTCTTGCCCATGGGAGCTGCAGCAAGGCGCTGCCACATGTGCAGAGGGGGCTAGGAGTGGTGGCCAAGATCAGTAGAGAGAGGCATTTCCTTCCCCTGAAAAAGAAAATCAATGTTTCAAGGTTTGTCTCTTTGTCAGGGGAGTGGGACAGCGTTTCCTCTAAGTTCCGCTCCTGGTCACACCCTTCCCAGGCTCTCCAAGGTTGGACCTGTGTAGCTGTCTACAGTCAGCACTTTTGAAAATTATTATAATTCTTGCAGAATCAGCTCTTTCAAGATAAATGTCAAAGCACCAGGCCACCAGGCAGAGGTCCTGCTCAGAGGATGACATCCCCCTGTAGAGGCATACCAAAGGGTGCTGGGTTTGGTGTAGCAGGGTGGGCAGGTAGACACTTCCCAGTCTGAAACGAGTCTTCCCATGTGCAAGTTCAACTGCCTTTAGTACAGACTGGAGAGTGAGAAGTAAGACTTAGAGGGTGTTTAGAAAAATATGTACTTGGAGATGAACTAAACCCCAAAAGATGACATTCATGCGCCCTGGGGAGATCCTCATGGCTCCATCTTAGAGCAGGGTGAGTGCTGAATGCAGAGGAAGCGAGAAAGAATTTTTGAACATCAGACAAGACCCAGCTGTAGAACTGGACCTAGAGCTTAACTGAGGGACTCAGATATATCGACTTTAAAAAGAAAACAAAACCAAAAACCCAAAGGTAGGGCACCTCAGTACGTTAAAGCGCAACTCAGTAAATCAAAGCAAAAATACCATTCCTTGCCAAACTGCATGTGCGGGTCAACCATCAGAGAAAAAAAATTAAAACTGAAATTATACAAATGCTGATGGAAGTCTGAAAAAAAGGCTTAATAAGGGAGGGAGTTGGAGCACTGGATCCTCTTGGCATTTCCTGAATATTTAAAAGAACTAGGCACAGAAAACCAGCAAAAACTGCCATCCTGAGAGAACCTATAACCTGCAAGAATATTCCATGATTCCACCCCTCTTCATCCAGGAACAGTCTTTAAAAAAAATATTCTAAATAAAATAAACAAACCAGACAGGTCCCCAGTTGCACACTGAATCAGCAGCAACGGCTCATCACAAAACACAGGGCAGCGAAAGTAAATCATTTCCTCCCATGATATGCATTCGTATCTGTTGGAAGCTGCCCATTCAGCAGCTAAAAGCAAAAGGAAAGCAGTAGCACAACACGCCTGTTGACCCACACAAATTGCATCACAATCTAGAAAAACACTGGCAACAATAGCAATGATCCGTCGGAGCGGGTTTCTCTGAATTCCGACAATACACAGGTACAGACACGCACCAGCACCCAAAACAACAATAGCTATGTGCAGTGGGTGGCAAGTTTCAGGATGTTTATTTGGGTGTTAGAATGTCATGGGGAGGACAAGCTTGGCAACTGATAGAGAGAAGCACCTGCCCCACCTGAGAATTAAATCAGTATTTTGTGAGGAGTGAAACCACAATGTTTGAGATACTTTTACAGCCATTCATCCATGCAAAGAGAAAAGAAGGAATGCAATTTTAGCTGGACAAGCTACTGGGCTACGTAGATATGTTAATGAATGTTGGTGTAAATGTTTCATAGGAAATGACGCCCAGGCACAGGGATGTGGCATGACTTGGGCAATGACAGACAGAAAGGGAATTCAGCTCCAAATGTTTCATAGGAAATGAAGCCAAGGCACAGGGACGTGGCATGACTTGAGCAATGACAGACAGAAAGGGAATTCAGCTCTCCTGTCTCCAATTTCGCTCTTCCTTCATCTCAGCCAATGTCTGACCTGTACTGACACAGCACTCAGAGCCCTGGCCAGGCCAGCATCTGCTTCAGCCTTTGGAGGCTCTTCCAAAGCCTGGCCCATACCTATCTGAACAAAGATCAGCAATTATTAGATATTAGGAAAAAATTTTCCCTGTGAGGGTGGTGAGGCAGTGGCCCAGGTTGCCCAGAGAAGCTGTGGATGCCCCATCCCTGGAGGGGTTCAAGGCCAGGCTGGATGAGGCTTTG
>NW_010143571.1:2213-38149 GCF_000699245.1 Pterocles gutturalis
GCTAGTATTTTTGTCATACTTGTTACCCCTATACTAAATAGCCCCCTACAGATACATTTAATATTGCAGTCAAGTGACGTTAGGTCTTTTATTTAAATGAGAAAGACTGCCTTAAGAATGGCAATAATAATAATCAAGTATTTTTTTAAGCCTTAAAAATACTCTTCTCTAAATCTTTTCCAACGTCATAAAGTGTTAGCTCTGTGTGCATTCGAAACAGCCACTCAAAAGATAAACCTTGACCCCTCCCTACTGACAAAAACAGTAATACCTAAACCAAGCACACTCCTGTGTGAACTCCACTCCCAATATCACAAACAGGTACTAACACCTGGAAGATTTGTGAATGGAGAACTGAGCCATGATATTTTTTTCTTAATCCAGAGGAAACCAACAAATGCAAGAGAAGCAACAAAAACAGTCGAGAAATGGGTTTTTTACAGCCTGACATATAAGGAGGGGGAAAAACCCTACTATTCCTGTACGTAATATTTTCAAATTTTAAACGTGTGAAATTCAACCTTTACAGAATTTAAAGTAAATGAAAATTAAAAGATTTGTGAATGGAGAACTGAGACATGATATTATTTTTTTTCTTAGTCCAGAGGAAACCAACAGATGCAAGAGAAGCAACAAAAACAGTTGAGAAATGGGTTTTTTACAGCCTGACATATAAGGAAGGGGAAAAACCCTACTATTCCTGTACGTAATCTTTTCAAATTTTAAATGTGTGAAATTCAAGCTTTACAGAATTTAAAGTAAATGAAAATTAGCTTTGGCCTTGAATATTAGGCTTTGAACTTTCTTATTACATTTTGCATCAAGCGCATACGGCTGGATGCCATGGGCTTCTGTCATCTGCCCTGTACCCACAATTGGTGACTACCAAGAACGAAGATTTAGAAGAGCAAACTGACACTGTCTGGGCAACTTCACCCTTAATGTAATGTCATTTCTGCCAAAGTAAGTATGGCAGGGAGAGGTTCAGCTCCTACCGTCCTACAGAGGCAGTAATAAGCCATTTATACCACAACCCTCACAAAATACATTTAAATTAGTGCTCTATCTCAGTTTTACGCAGAGTTGCCAGTTTCCTCTGGTTTGATTTATTTTCTGTCCAGGAAATTGAGATTCTCAATATACTTTGTCAGGAGACAGTTTTATATTAGAGCCTGGATCCCATCAAATATTTCTATTCTAAGCAGTGCTCAGGATGCCATGCTGAGCATAAGGGTGAAGAATATTCCCTGCTCCTACAACGTGTCTACATCTGGTGGAGAAGAAGTCAAGGTGAGGAGAGCCTGAATAATTTGCCTAAAGTCACTGAAGGAGACAGAAGAGCAAAAAAATCAAATACAGCCTCCCACGAACTGGGGTGGTAACCCAGCAATATTACTGAGCTTAACATGTTGCAGAATTTGCGTGGCAGGACCTTTTCACATTTTGATTAGAGCTGGAAAAATAAATAAATAACCAGAGTTTCCACCTGGTGGAAGCTGTGGCTGTATTAAGATAAAGTGCTGAAACACCAAGTAGAAAATTAAAAAAAAAAATGTGTTGATTTGGATTTTGACAACACTTGGGGCCATTTTAACATGGCAAAAGTTTGCTTTTGCGTGTTATAGAATTGCATCTCAGGTGCTTCATGTCCCAGTCATTTTTCTAGCACATCTCCTCTTAAGATACTACAGCCCTGCAATTCCCGTGGTACTCCAGGGTTGCTGAATTGAAGAGGAATCTGTGTTATATCATGGAAGATCTACTTCAGACAGAGAACCCTGCCATTAAAAAAGGACATACATACAAGAGTGAAATCATAAACACTCTACAAGATAAATTATGAAATTATTCTTGAGAGGGACAGAATAATACTAATTTACACAAAATTGGAGAAAACTTCCCATGGACCTGTTCCACATGGATGTGTGACGTTGCAATCACGTTGTGTGGCAAACAGCAATGACGAGCTGTAAATATAATCACTTACAGAAAGTTCTACCCTTAGGTATTATTAGATAAAATTACTGGCTTTGGATCTTCAAAACACAGCTGAATGCAGTTTGAACTACTTTTGTTCCACTGTAAGAACTTCCAACTCTTAAGTCTAATATAAAAAAAATCATGCTAGGAATACACGAGGCTGATTAAACTCATCAGACCCACAAAAATCAAAGATTTATTTCACCCATAGCTCCTGATGTACATATTTATCACTGTTATGGCATCTAGATGAGTTTTACTACATGTCAGCAGTACAGACAAATGGGGAGAGCAAGGGGTGAGGAAGGAAAGGGAAAAAGGATTTATTTTGGACTTTGCCAGCATTAAACTTTACTGTGCCAAACAAACCACTCCAAGCTATTTTCCAGATACATACTATAGCACTTCGGGTTAGTGCTCTGATTTCCTAGTTCACTTAAGGTTTATAGATTTGAATACAGTATGAATCCAGCACAAAACCAAACCCTTTCTTATTCCATCTCGTTCTCCCTTTGACTTTGAGTCAAACTTTTCTGAAAAAAAAAAAAAAAAAAAAAAGAAAAATTGAAACCTCCTTTTATTCACGTATGAAGCTAACACACAAACTCACAGACCTTTAACCTCTGACTCTACTAAAAAAGGGTAATTTGAAAAATCTTCTACCAGAGCTCTTACCTGCAAAACGAAAATTTTAGGGTTTTTATTAGTTTTTTTCTTTACAGCATTGCTGGCATTATTTTGCTGATATCTGCCAGATTTTGAAGAATTAGGTGTCATGCAAGCACGAAGGATTATTGTTACTGTAATGATCAATATGTTACCCTAAACAATCTTTACACAGCCTTCCATCAAAATATACCTGACATAGCGAGATGAACTAATACTAACATTTAACTTTGGAGCGCAGGCAGACGTACTTCCTACCGGCTCGCTTGGAAAGGATCCCTGTGTATTTTGGGGATGCTATGTCAAATGATCCCTGTGACATTTGCTGGTCTGGAATAGCTGCAGCAGAGCCATATACTGCCGATAAGAGTTTCCTGGGGACACTTACTGGAGCTTCTCTGTCATTGCTGAACCATGACACAACAACCTGTGAGCCTGACCAGGCGTGTGCTGCCAGAGATGGAAAAAGAGCTCTCTGCAGCTAAACATAGAGCGCCCAGCGCATAGCGGTCGCTATTTCTAAGTACGAGCAATAATAATTATGAATATCACCAATTCTTCATGGTAGAATTAAAATCCTGTATTTACTTGATTTGACTATGCGGCTCAGAAAACTGGAACAGATGAAGGAGTTAGTAGGTGGAGTTTACACCAGATCTCAAACACACTTAAGCTGGCCTAACTCTGCTGCCGTTGAACTCAGCAGCACAAACCTGATTTATGGCCACGGGATATGACCCATCCTGCATGTTTCTGAAGTCTTATCTATCTGAATTATGGATACAATTTATAAAGAAATACAATTTTAATTTAAAGAAATAAAGTTATGCCTATTCAGCAAAGCTTTTGAATATGTTTCATTTTAATCGCTGTTTTGATCACAATTAGCATATATATCCATGCCATCAAATTAAATAGAAAGCAAATAGTCACAGTCATTTATATGAAGGAAAAAACCAAACCGGGGTGGATAAGGGTGTCATTCACCTTCAGCCATAAACTAACGATTAGATCATTAACTTGGAAACAGACGTAGTTGAAAATCCCTCCTTAACTTGAGACCCAGTTGCCCAAGCAATCCTAAAAGCATTCCAGCCTAGATCCGAGGTGGCAGGGACCGTGATTTTACCCCTGCCAAGTCCTTTTATAAATTTGGCATGCTCAAACAATTCACTGCCCGTCTCTAGTATTCCCACCAAAGAGGCACTTGTCTTGACGCAAAACAAAATCTGCAAATGCTCAGAGAGAAAACAGACGCACAGACGTACAGACTCTGGGTTGTGTAACTCAGGTTAAAGCTACTTTAAAGTATTGCTTCTCTTCATCACAAGGGAAAACAAGCAACTTGTCATTTTCAAACATTCGCTAGGCAGCTATTTGTTAATTCATTGAATTATTTGCTTTTAACCATGTAAGATTAAAGCAAAATTAGATCTTGCCAAGATGGATGTTTTTCTCTTGACTATTCTTTTCATTATTTTATTGAAAATGCTTAATAAAAAGACCAGAGAAGTAACTATCAGTCCAGGCAGCATTTCCCTGATTTTATTGGTCTGTAGTGGAGTTACTATTAATTTGTGATTCAATTTGTGTCTCTCTTCTTGTGCCCATTTTACATACATATATAAACTCTTTGGGCTTCAACCCAGTCACTCCTGATTTGAAAAGATCTAAGCAAGATAGGAACCGAGCCAGAATCACAGTGGAATACCTGAGTCCCCCTGTATGGAGCTTATGAAATGTGTTTATAGATGCTTAAACAAACCTAATAAAACGATTTTCCTTCCAGTATACATGCTGGTGTCCAGACTGCCGGTAAACCTTGTAAATTTAGTAACCTTCATTCAAATGCACGTGGCCAGTGCACTAGAAGAGCAGACTTGGGCTGCTGATCATACACTGCCTCGTCAAAAGAAGTTTGGAAGAGACATGGACCATGGTGCCCATCATCTACTCAACAGCTCCGAATGGATGAAAAATGCAAGATTCATAATAAAACCCTGTCCTCACACCACTTCCAGGGTGACAGCTGGAAGGTGTGTCTGCTTTGTAGGGTGGCTACATCTCTCTCAAAACGTGAAAGGCTTGGTCAACCACATGACCAAGGATCCAAATAAAATGTTATTGTCGGTCTTGGAGCACCTGACAGGTTGAACCAGATGTTTCAGTATCATTATTCATCCTTGTGCTTTTCTCTCTTTATTATTTCCTCTTTATCTAGAAAGTTTTGCTGCACTTAGGAATGATTTTGTATGGAAGCCAAAAGCTGAGTTCGTAACACCCAGTAAAAAACCCACACTTCCCAAGAAACAGAAATGAACTTTGTACCTTCCATACCTGACGGTGATTTCTACTCATCATCAAAGTACTTCTTGAGGGGTCTATGAATCAAATAAATTACAGAGCCTGTACTGTCAGAATGGGTTAAAAGGTTCCTGTCAAGTTCTGTCTCCCAGGTTTTAAAGCCATTATTGCTTTTGATAACCTGGAAATTCTGAAACTGAAATCACTGTGCTTGTCAGAGTGACTCTCCTACTTTAAAACCACAAAAGCCTTAATAGTGGGGAATGACTGTTTGTACCAGGAGTAACATTTTTATCTATATCTTCCTTTAAGGCTACCTTGCAGCAGTTCACCAAAACCCAAACCAGGGTTAGTTTGAAATCACCTTTCGGCAGAGATAAATAAAAAAAAAAAGAATCCAGAAAATGCACAAAAAGAAATTCAGTGTGCATAAAAATCCTGCACCTCCCTGGAATAATTTCTGGGATAATTGTGTGTAAAGGAGAGGAGAAGGGCAGCTGCACCCGCCCGAGAGCTGTGACTCCGGGGCTTTCGACCCAGCACACTAAACCAGCGGGACAACTGCTCTGTCCCGGCTGGCTGGGCTGTCCAACTGACCCATCCATCCAGGGATGGTACGTTTGGTGCCAAACCTTGCCATCGCTTTTTAAACATACTCCTAAAAGACACCTAAAACTCCCCTAAATGAAAAGCTGGAGGGGCTTACAGGTTCCCTGCTTGTCTGTTTGCTGCTCCAGAAGGCTGTGAGCACACCCTACTACCCTCGTTTCTTTGTAATCATCCTCCATCAAGAAATGACCACAAGGGGTCCTACAAATCCTCTGATGCTGTTACTCCTTGCACCATACCTTGGCTGGCACCGCATCCGTGAGATGCTGCAAATACACCATGGCAGTGCCTGGTCCTGCACAACGCTCAGCTCCTGGCGGGAGGAAGAGGCTGAGGGCGTTCGGTGTGGTTTATACCTCGATGCCTTCAGCTGGCAGACAGGAATATACTCAATGTCTGAATCGGTGAGCGGGGAAGATCCAGACCTTTGAGAGGTCTCTCTTGCTTCTTACATTGGCAAGCACCTTCATGTTTTCTGCAGATGGCTGCTTGGTGTGACTGCAGTTGAACATTTTGCAAACTAAAGCCTTACACCTTTTAAGCAAAAGCTCTTGCACACCTGAGCTGATGCACAGATGCAGAATATTAATCACTCAACACCGCAATGATTCCTTGTAGAAATTACTCCCTGCCAGCTACCTACCCATCCTCCTACTACCATGATGATACTACCATCTTTTCATTGCCAGAAATACGGAGTAATATATATCTTGTTATAAAAGCAGGAAGATTTTTTAAATGAAACACACTTTGGGCCATTTGTGTGGTTGGTTTGCTTTCTAGACTGCTCTCATTCTGAGCGATGCCAATGGACAGTCTTGTTTGTACAACGTTTTGTTTTCCATGTGATCCAATGTATCTTGCTTCAAATGTACGTTCTAGATATTAGGCACTACTCTAATTCTGAAATGCAGGGAATGTACATCCAAACACCTGTTTCTGCTGCAAACAGAAAGAAGCCATGAAATTTCTGTGATCCTCCCAGATGGACGTTAATAGTCTGTATGTAAAAAGAGCATCATTTCCGTTTAGTCATTATGTTCCAGTATACAGGTGCAAGACTGCCAGAAAAAAGCTAAATATACCTTCCATCAGGGTGTCATTTATACAGAAGCACTTTGCTTCTCCAGCACACAAAGAATTAAAATTAACCTGAGTTACAACAAGCTGGGTTAAGCACAGAGCCAGCGCTACCTCCCGATGCCCTCTTCTCCAAAGCCACTGCTGCCAGCATCTGCTACCTCATATCCAGCCTTTTCCTTTGGCAGCCTCTTCCAAATCCTTATCAAACAAGTTTAGAGAGGGAATTGCTGCTGGAGAGTTTCAGCATTCACAAAAAGCCTGCTTACACACACTGCAGATCTGATGATGGTGGGACCATCCCCTTGGTGGACCCCACCACTCCTCAGTTCTCACCATCAGTCTGCTTGTGTCCTGCCCCAGGTTCATGGAATGGTTTGGGTTGGAAGGAACCTTCAAGATCATCAAGTTCCACCCCCCTGCCATGGGCAGGGACACCTCCCACCAGCCCAGGTTGCTCAAAGCCTCATCCAGCCTGGCCTTGAACCCCTCCAGGGATGGGGCATCCACAGCTTCTCTGGGCAACCTGGGCCACTGCCTCACCAGCCTCACAGGAAAGGATTTCTTCCTAATATCTAATGTAAATCTCCCCTCTTTCAGCTTAAAACCATTCCCCCTCATCCTGTCACTCCACCCCCTGATCCAGAGCCTCCCCATCTCTCCTGTAGCCCCCTTTCAGCACTGGAAGCTGCTCTAAGGTCTCCCCAGAGCCTTCTCTTCTCCAGGCTGAACAACCCCAACTCTCAGCTCCCTCTCTTTAGGGGTTTTACTCTCAAATAAACATTTTGCAAGAACAAACACCCACTCATGAAAAAATATCTCACAGATCCAGGTCGTGGCATGGTTAGAAAAAGAGTGAAATCAATGGAGATGATAATAAATAGGCTTGATAACCGCTTAACCTGTCTCTGGCTCTGTCCTGGCGGTGCCCAGCCTGGCGGCACAGCTCAGGAGATATCGAACCTGCATTAGGTTACAGCACGGCTCTTTTGTTTACAATCATCTCCCTACTTGTCTTTCTAAGGCTCCTGGTTGTTAAAGAGAAAAGGGAAATAGAGCAATTGTGTAACACCTTTCTTTTTTTAACCTGAGACAGAAACTGCTTTTATTCGAGACTCTATGGCTGGTGAAAAACAGCCCTTTCTGGTTTATTTGTGCTTGTAGGAGATACAGTTTTCTCCAGGCCACATCTACTGCCCTACATTTTTCTCAGTGATCTCCCCATTTTCTGGCTGCGTGTCCATTTGAGGATGCAGGACAGAAATCTTTTCTTTGAGTGAAGTTTTAGCTCCATAAAATCAAATGATGAAATGCTCATCAACCCCAACATCTCCTGCTATTAGAACTTGCCTCAGGTGTGGTCCAGCATCTTTAGATTTGCCCAGTATCCCATACTCATTCAGAAGTTGCCACCTTTCTGTTCTTCTTTCCAGTCTTAAATCAGAGTGTCTCCTCCTCTGCAGACTCTCTCCTGGATCAGCCTTCCTGTTTATCTCCCCTTACTAATATCCTCTTCTTTTAAATTTCATGCTCCGGAAAATTTTCACCTGTTCATATTTCTCTTATGTGCCCCTATTTTTCAGCTTTTAGCTCATCTCTCGTCTGGATGTTCTCTTTTTTACTTTCAGCTTCTGAGCTGTATGATTTAATACTCTGGTTACATGCTTTATATACAACTTTTTAGACTTTTAATTACATTAATGGCACCTTTCCAAAACATCAAGAATCGCAATTTTTCAACCTAAATGGAAAGTCTCCAGGAAGACACCAATTAATTCTTTTGCTCCAGCTCTGCAAATTATGACTTTTATGAGACAGTCTCTATGCAGTTCTGTAACATGCATTATGCAGGAAGTCACATCACTAAAAATGTTCTTTCTAGAGCTATAAATCTTCAGGTGATAGCACAGCTTGGTTGAATCCAGTGCAAATTTTTTTCCAGTAACTTATGAATCCAGAACTTCACACAATGAATCTGGGCAATGACCTTCTCTTTAACAGCTCATGCAGTCAAAGAACCATATATCACAAACCTCCGCATCAGCCTCAGGAAAATGGTGTGGGCACTGAAACACATCAGTAGTTAAAGGCTTGCATTCCAGAATATATTTGTGGTGACAGAGTGCACCAAAAAAATCCCACTAACCTATTTTTTAGCCCACAAACGTCCCCGTTGAACTCAGCCTGGTAGAAACAACTTGTAGAGGAAAGGTATCGGGATGTATGGACCCATGCAGGTCCCTTTTAATCCATTAATCTCTGTTGGGCAGTTATGAACCAGGAACTAAAGTAAAATCAGTTTGCTAGGGAAAATACCTTGGTGCTGCACCTGAACTGACCAGTTTCGGAAGATACACGAAGAGGCCATGTATACCCATCATGGATGGAGCTGACATTTCAACTTCCAGCCCAAAATACCCATCAGGGAGTACAAAGCAATTACATACCCTCAACTTGACAGAAGGGAGGGGCTGGGAATTGCTTTCCCGGTCATTCAGTACTCCGTTGTATCAGTACTCTAACTCCTGGGTGTTAGTAATAATCCTGTCGATTCACAGCGATGGTTCAGGCTGAGAGAGACCAAATGCCTGCATTTTGTATGGACATAGTGGATCTCAGCCTTGATGCACATAGAGGCTTTGAAACATGCTCTGAACATCAAAAAATCTGAGCTCTTCACTGAGACAGAGTTTGCACGAAGTTTGCTATTAATAAAGTTACATGTGTAAGGAGTTTGAACGGGATCACTGATTTTAATGGCATGATTTGAATAGCCAAAGACCAACAGACTTACCCAACGTGAAACATTCTGAAATCCTACCATGTAGCAGGTGCACTTATTTTTCTATGTTTTCATTGAATCAGTTTCTGCTCTCACCCTCGTATGAAATCAGAACGAGCTTCGGGCTGAGGAAACTGAGAGTAAAAACTGATTTAGTTTTCATTTTTTTTAGAAAAAAATGAAGTATTGCAGGAAATAATCAGAAGATTGCCAGCTTATCTCAATCCTTTTTGTTTTATAATCCATTTGTGCTTCAGAGCTGACAGCCTCTGCCCAGGTACCAAACCATGGCATCCCCCTCAGCTCTTCATGCTCCCTTCCCAAAAATGGAGAAGAAAGTCAGGATTCTTGGTGAAAAACCTGGCAGCCTAAAGTTAGGACCCAGTACACGGCAGGCAGCAGGCTAAGAATAACAGGACAAACTTGTGAGGAGAGAAATAACAATAAAATACAGGAACTCTGACACTCCCTCCACAACATTACCTAATCCTAATGTCACGAAGAAGAAAAGCAGCGTGAACATGTGTGGAAGAGATAACAGGTTGTCAAAGCACCGCTCCCGCTCAGCGCCAGAAAATTAAAGTTTGATTATTCCGTAGAAGCCGAGCTGATCCAAGAGAGTCACACCAGTGTCCGGTTCACGGCGCAACTTACCTTCACAAAGAGCTCGATTTCAGGGTCCTTCCCTTCCCCGTTCACAGGCGCAGAGTCTGTCATTTTCCCCCCTCAATCTCCCGCTATTAAGTGGCAAAAAATGAGGTTTCAACGGCACAGCGGGTAGGTTTCCCTTCCAAACAGCTCTCACAAAGCTTTTAAAACATCATTTGTGATGATAAAGCTCAAAGCGGGCAGAGAAAACAAGTTTGTAGGTTACTGAATCAATAAATAAATAATAAATAAATAATAAGAAAAAGCCGGCAGCAGAGCCGCGGTCCCCGTCACGGTTGTGCAGTTCTTCAGAGCAACAAGTGCTGCCCTACAGTATCCTCATCTGTCAGAGCTGCCGCTCTCACCGCCTGCCCAAAATAGCCCAGAGCATAAAACAAGAGGGTGTGGTTAACTCCCAGGGGAGGAGACAAGCTCCTGGTACCTACTGCAGGATCCGTCTCTGAGCAAATAGTTCTGTTCTTCCCCGTTTCCAGCGTTTCTGTTGTTCCCTCCTGTGTGCCACAGCTGCGACAGGGCAAGAGGGAAGGGCTGCAGCAGGCTGGTTTCATCGCTGTAAGCAGCAGTGATGGGGTTTTTTTTTCCTTTTTTCTGAAAGGTGTTTGCCCTGCTTCTAGCTGTTCAAAATCCTAATATTGTTATTGGGAAAAATGGGAGGGATAAAAGAGCCGAATTCCTTCCCCCTGTGCATCGGAGTGTGCAGAAAAGCAGAGCTCTGCCTCGGTGCAAACCCCCGTCTGCAGTACAAGGTGGTACAGAAGAGGTACAAGGTGGTACAGAAGAGGTACAAGGTGGTACAGAAGCTGAAATGGAATATTCTCAGGTGAGAAAAGCACCCGTGGTGCCACCGCTCCTGGTAGAGTTCAGGAGCAGAGGAATGGGAATGGGGTTACGCAGGAGAATGAAGAGCTACAGGACCCTGGGAAAATGCAATATTTGGGTCCCAGGGCTATTTCTCAGGGTGCTGGTGGTAGAGGGGGGACAGGAGGGTGATGATACGCTGGGGTGGAGTACGGGAGAAAAGTTCCAAGTGCCTCAGCCTGCTATTGACATACTGACATAATCTCTCCTCCCTTCCTTCGCCCCGTGTTCCCTGCGTGACTCAGAGGCTGTCACACAGCCACCCTAAAGGAGAGGTGGCACTCCGCAGAGGGGCCGGGCAGCCCAAAGGCGTGGAGGAAGGGAGTGCTGGCACCAGAGAGGAGAGCCGACAAAGGCAAAGGGGTCCGCTGGGACCTCTGCCACATTGCCATCGATGCCTGGAGGGACTTTGTGCCTCCTGCCCTCTGCTCCTGTTTCGGATCCGCCACCGCTCCGGCAGCTCGCATGGCCAGGCACGAGCAGTTTTACCTTCCCCTCCCGACACAGGGAGGCCTTTTGGGTATGGTTTTGACATGATCAAACTCTCACCTTTCCCAAAAGTGCTCTTAGCTGTGTGTTTTCATGATGAGCTTTAATTCCCTCCCGTGACCCTCAGGCACTTGACAGGGGTCCAGGGCAGCAGCCGGCGTCTCCGCAGCTCTTTGGGGGAGCTGTGCGGGGATTCCCCACTACAGCTGCTTCGTGTGCACTGAAATGGTTAATGAGTAAATCTTATTATGCTGTTGCAACTGTAATTACAACATCATCAACATCATAATTAGTGTAAAAGCGTGCTTATGGTTTTTAGATCTAATTAGCGCTCATTCAAATAACTGGAATGTTAACTGTAAGAGAATTAAGTGTTATTACTCCTTTGATTTCAAATTTTTACATGTCATTTTTGGAATGGGTACATTAATTACCAAACATTTATAGTATAATTATTCTTAGGCCTACAGGCAAACTTGCAAGGACATGGGCTAAGTGTGCTTACATGTAGCAAAAGAGAATCGTTGCGTTGTAATTACATACTACAGCTATAAGTCTGCCAAAAACAGAAGCATAGTCACCATATCTCTAAAATGCATCCTTAGATCATATATTAGCAACTACATGATTATAAGCTTTTGTTTTTGCTGAAAAACTGTTTTGCTTGAGCACCTCATGCTACAACGTAATTTCCCTTTAATGTGTGTTCCTGGAAGAAAATGGGAAGTGGTGCACCTTGACCGAGGTTCCCTGTAGCTCCAGCCTCGTTGAAAACCCTGCTTTGATACAGGCCAGTGCTCTGAACAATTTATATCACAGGAACACACACAGAAGCTCTGGAAGAGAAAATACTGCCGGCTATGAGAACAGTAAGGAGGCAATACCACTAATGCAAAACCAAAATGTTTAAATAAAATCAGCATTCA
The DNA here is from genome assembly GCF_000699245.1 of Pterocles gutturalis. Classification (NCBI taxonomy): domain Eukaryota; kingdom Metazoa; phylum Chordata; class Aves; order Pterocliformes; family Pteroclidae; genus Pterocles; species Pterocles gutturalis. The sequence goes on from NW_010143571.1 coordinate 14,577, forward strand.
AGATATCGCCACTTCTAAGGTGTGATGATGGGACCTATTTAGATGTCTATTTTAGAATGAAAAAATGTGCCCTACAAGTGCCGATTTTTTTCCCACTGGTAATAAAGGGGGCCCAGAGTAAAAAGCTCAGATAAAGGCATTAGAATGGTCAACCAAATCCTGCCATGATTCTTAAGTAATAAAAATCTGTGGCGTTAGTGCCTGACTTCTATGCATGTGTCAGCTCCCACTTCAGAAGCTGTGCACGCCTCGCGCTTCTGGAAGTTAAACTCCAGATGTCGCAATTTCGGTAGAGACTCAATGTGTCAAAACATTTGAATCCTTCCTTCTCGACTACCGTCTGGGTTTAGTGGTGTATTATAATTAGTTGGTGAGACGAATATGACTGTGCGGAGGCTCAGCGAAGCAGAAGGGAAACACTGCAACACAGAGGAAGGGAGCTGAGATGCCCTGAAGCTGTTTCCATCTTGACCCAGACGCAAACTACTGCAGGAATGGGCCAGACCCCATCTGGGGCGAGATGCTTCTGGGCAGCGGTGCCCCTGGAAGGTCCCTTCCCCATCTGGCACCTCCTCGCACACATCCCCTGCCCCAGGATTTGATATGGGGTGCTCAGAGGCTGCAGGAACTTTGGTGTGAATACCACCCATCAGGTATTCCAGCTGTGCTTTAGAGAATAAACCTCAAAAAACCCTCTAATTTTCAAACATCTCCCTATGAAAAGTCTAGAAGAGACCAAGCACAACAGAATCCTTGTTCAGATAAATGCCGTGTTTCTAAAAATAGATTCTGAAAGCTCGATTTAAGACAAACATTGCAGGAGGAAATGTGTCTATATATATTTCTATATATATGTACTACTTCAGGAATCCACTCGTGCATTTACTGCTTTGCTGTCATATAAAACTGACTTATCGCTCACATCTGGGTGGAGACTTTTTTGACTGTAATAGTTATTGTTGTCTACACGGCTCTGTTCTGTGTTATGAAATCAGCTCTTTCTTCAGCCAAATTAAGGGTAAGATACTGATAAATAATTAGTACACTCTCATTTCACTGCAAAGAATGAGTGTGCCCTATCATTTTCTCCCAAGTCAGAAGTCACAGAGGCTTTGAGTTACGTACAAGAACATTAGACACAGAGTTATGAACTCTTCATAAGCCAAGTCATTATAGTTTGAGGTTTATGAGATATATAAATGAACATGAGCACGTCACCCCATTAATAAAAGAAGAGGACAGCTTCAGAAAAGGAACCGTCATGTCTCCGAGGAAGACCTCTATTGTAGGTGAACTCTGACGCACTATCAGCTTTCACGGGCCTGATCCAAGCTTCACTTCCAGCAAAGATTTGTCCCGAGGGGGTGAATCAGAGGCCAAGCATCCAGAATGTAATTCTATCGTGGAGTTCTTCAGCTGAACGCTAAGTTACCGAGTAAGGATCGGGTCACAGAGCACACCCTTCCCTCGGTGCTGGCTTGGGGCTGGCACCCAGCTCCTGCGAGGGCAGGGCATTGCAGGGTTTAGACAACATTCATGTTGTGAATAAACTTCCATTATGGATGAAAAGAAGAAGGAAAATCTTGGTGCAGCTGTAGTAAATAGTATTTGGGGCTGTGATTTTACCTGGGAATTATTTAACTGCTTAGTTGCCTAAAAAACCACAACTAAGCAGCAACCAGGTACTAAACCAGCACGTCTGAACGGGTTATGAAAATATATCTTCTGGGGACAGATCTGAGTTACTGGTAATTTCCAACCGCACTCATTGCATGCTAGTAGCATTGACATGCTACTTATTTAACAAGTTAACAAATGCAAGGAATCGGTCTAATAATTTTAATTTCCTTTTGAATTACAATGCGTCACTATCAAGTTCTCGTTTCATCTTCAGAAAAATCTAAAGGGATGTGTCACAGATATTTGGGACCAGACTGCATGTTCCTTCCATGTATGCAAGGACGTACAAAGCTCTTTTCACTAACCTCATGCCAAGGTTGGGCAAGCAGATATTTTCCCTCTAATTCCAGAGATCTACAGTGCCTCAAAACATGTCGGTTTGATGGAACGAGGAGGAACTGTGATTTTTTTTTCCGTCATGCAAGTTGTCCCTTGCTCAGGGGCAGGGAATAAAAGACATTAAGTGATACCATCGGCGTACAGCCAGAATGTCTCAAGAAATGCGATGGGATGGCAAGACCTACCTAGGCCAGAAAAACTGCAGTCCATTAACTGGCAAATTTGAGATAGCTCACTCTATATCCATCCCCCAGACATTAAGAATCCATCATAGCCATGAGCTACAGCAGCTCTTCTTCACCTTATTCTGAAAACACGTTATTTTAGCGCTAAAGGTCTCTGGATGAAACTGGGTTTTTTACAGAGTTGTAGATCATAGAATCATCGAATCACAGGATGGTTTGGGTTGGAAGGGACCTTAAAGATCATTGAGTTCCAACCCCCCTGCCATGGGCAGGGACACCTCCCACTAGCCCAGGTTGCTCAAAGCCTCATCCAGCCTGGCCTTGAACCCCTCCAGGGATGGGGCATTCTAGATCACTAGAATCAGCTCAGACAGGAGTTCTGCAAAATAAGTTCTAGTCCAAAAGCATGAAAGTATTTTTATATATAATTATGTTTTCACATGGATGCAGTATCGAACTCTGCTGTAACATTAGTAAGCATTAACAACTTCAAGAGAAAAACCCACTGCTGTTCAGCTCGAAGAGGGATTTAATTATGGGTAATTATCTCAGCGTGCACATTGAGACAGTCAGAGCTAACCATTCACAGGGAAGTGGCACTTAAAAGGTACAAAATAATCTCTTAATCCTGCATTCAGTAGAGAGGCTTCTAGAGGGCAGTGGTTTATTCCTTATTTCTTTATTTTACTATCATTCCAAACCTGTCAGTTCAATTAAAAACAAAAGATACTTCCAAACAGGACTGAAACTGCTCTGGAAAGTGCTATTGTAAGGGACACAATGGAGAGCATCACAGATTGTCCTGGCCTGTGGGCTATATGGATCATGTAGCTGATGAAAGGAGGAATGTAGATAGCCTCAGCCTTTGCTTTTCAAAATAAATCCTCCATACCGTTAGGCATTATGAAGAAAACCAACCCCAGGTAAGTGGGATGTACCCATTGTCGTTGACTCATTGCTGTCATAGTTATGTGACTTTACTTACAAGCCTGCAACAGAGTAATGCAGATCCTCGTCTTAATTTACAAGTGTTCTAAGTGCAAGCCCCTATTTAGATGATCTGTGTTCATCTCCTGGTATGCTTCTTGTCATAAATTAAGTCTAAATAAATTAGGATTCGAAGCATGTACATGCAAACCAGGATTAAATCCCCCCCATGCAAAAGACCTGCACACAACACCCTACCTCAGTCCCAATTTATGAATTGATATTTTCAGAAAGTGTTCAAAATGGCATGTACTTCTCATGCAGATCTCAGGCTAGCTTTCAATTCCCCCTCAGTAACTAAGGCCCAAAGAATGCATCATTGCTGCTGATTTTGCTGGATACATTTGTGTTTCACTCTGTTGTTTAGCAAACAATTTAGCCGAAAGCAGGAATTACTTTCTGCGTTCTGATGCACGTTATTTCTAGAAGATGAAGCCTTCAAGAACTCAGTTTGAAATTACTCATGACTCAGACTAGCTCCCGTGGGTTCAAACGCTGGCTTCAGTGACATTGAGCTGTGCCAGACGAAGCCATAAAGTACCAGCACAGCAGGTTACGTGCGTGGATCTGCACGGTAGAGTACAGGATCCTCAGTGGTGTACCTACTACTTGGCTTAAGAAAAGGTCTTCTGGCTTCCTGACAAGCCCGTGCTTGTACAGTATGAAAGACCAGGGATCAACATCTTTACATCTCTCTTTATAGCAGCAAAATTTAACCTTTCCATACATTATGACCCACCTTATTGATGGCAGTGCTGTACGCCTGGGATAACACAGCACGCTGACCTTGAGCCTTACCGTGAACTGTAGAACTCTTCCATTCTCCTTAGAAAATTGCCCTCATTCATTTTTCATTTCACCTTTTGGTACTTCTGTGCTGAAGTTTCCACAAAGTTTGCCAGCGAACAAGCTCACTTTCCTTAGTGCATCACCTCAAGCTGTTATTAAATGAACAGTGGGTTGTTTGGGGTTTTTTCCCTCCTCTCTTCAATGTAAGACTCCAATGTCTTGGGGCACTCGATGTTGACTTGGTTACGTCTCATTTCAGTTTTTTTTTGCTTGGGGACCCTTTTCACTGCAGAGTTAACTCAGGCAACCAGGATGAACCAGAGCAATGTGGATAGTTAAGCACAGATATGAACCCCTCTGCTGCAACTACAATTACAAATTAGTAGATTTTCACAGGTAACCACCACATGAAGGTTTTAGGACATTGGAGACCACATTTCACATATTTAATGAAAGAGGGTGGTGGCAATTCTTAGAGAAAAGCTTAGCTTAAGACTGAAAGTAAATCTTAGGATGAAACTTAGCTCTGAGCACAAAGTCCGAATGATGGGTCTCAATTAAGTCTGTCAGAATTGGATTTACTGGGTAGTCTAACAAGAAAGATGTAAGATTTTTTTCCTCTTAAGTACAAAGTTTTCCAAAAATTTTCCATCTTTTCCTGAACATAATGCATGTGGCAGGTATAACTTTTATAAGGAAGGTGAAAGGGCCCTTGGTCATTGGCTGAAATACCTGGAAGCAACCTCACACATCACCAAAATATCAAAGCCCACGTGGGTCTTTGCAATCTCACTTGGTGACAACTATGATACAACTCTAGAAAATGGACTAGGTTATCCTGGGAGTCCTACATCAGTTAGAAAAGTGCTAATGAGATAAGGAACCCTTTATTCATTATTAGCAATTTCCACCCCTTCCTAGCCAAACAGCAATGAGAGTTGGTGTCAGACTAATTAATAAACATATATGAAGGTATCTCACGATGTTGACAGCAAGCCTAAATCTCCCTGTGGAGGATGGCACCAGGTTATCTCTTGGCTACATGTTAACACAGAAAATTGACTCAGAGAGGAAAGGCAAAGAGTTCAGAAGGGTGAAGTTAGGTGTGTTGTAAGGATTGGCTCCTCCTCTGTAGGAGTTTCTACCATCACTGCTCATGCTGGGCCTCCTGACCAGAAAAAGAAGATTTTAGTCTATAGAATTACCAAACCAACATCCACTGCAATTATCTCATTTGCCATGAGAGATCTCTCAATTTAAAAATAAAGGACAAGGTAATGGAATGTTCTTAGGAAAGGGAAAACGGCCAGGCAGTTATAGGTGACCTTTCCAGAAAGTTGAGGATATCAAATCAAAACTGAAGGCAAGTCAGCCAGGTCAGCTGTCAGTCTTGCAGGGTGTTAGAAACCTTGCAGTATATTATTATAAACCAGAAAAAAACCTAAAATACTTTAACTAAGTTGAAAGGAGATCCAGCCATACAAATCCCATAGTGAAAAGCTTCACAAAAGCAAAGAGGCCAACCAAGAGCAACAGGAACTGATACACGAGGGAACAGTTTACTATTGACAGGGCTGATACTGCCACCTATTTTTAAGACTTCCCAATACTTCTCTGATTTTCAATTCCATGTAAGTTTTGCCAGACTTTAAAAGGGGAGCACTTCAACACATACATCTGCTTTCTTTATTCACCCAAAGCACTTCAGACATCCCAAGGTTTATCCTGCAATGCAATCAGCCACTGAAGTCCCCGTTCCCCCAAAGCCTACGGTTTAAAAGAGAAGACAGGCAGAGCTTGAAAGGGAACAGAAATGCTCGGAAGTGGCCTGATTTCCCCTGAGCTGACAGCAAGGCTAAGAATAGACTCCTGAACTCCTCAATGCCAGCTTAGTCAAACCATTGTCAGATAAAACCACATTTGTTTTTCCAAGTGTTCAGAATGCCACCGTCATAGAGTATGCTCCTTATACAGGTGATGGTGTGAGGATATAGACAAGTACAACATTCTGGTACACAAAAATACAGATATTCTGCAGGCACACCTCCAAAGACATTCCGCCAGCCCACCTGTCATGGTCTGCTCAGAAAACCTGCTTGGAAATTTATTATTTTTTTTTTTAATAACATAGAACTTGGTTCCTTCCCCCATGAGTCAGAGAGTCCAGCGTGTGTCTTTATTTGACGGGTTAATTGCTAAGTGGAACTGAGCAGCAGAATGTTCTTTGCTGACATATTTGCCAGGACTTGGAGCACACCGTCTCCTCCCTGGCTGGCAGTCGAGGAGGGAATGCCAGGGCAGCTGTGCTGCTCGCTGGGTTTTTATACTGCAGCTATTTTTAGCTGTTATCGGCTGCAGTGTGTGGGGCCAATCAGCACCCGATGGCTGCAAGAAACTCCGCTCCGGTCCAAACTTCATTCTCTGCAATCTCACAGGGAGGAGCCAAATGACCGTGAATTTGTTGCTCCAAACTCCTGCTGTTGGTTATACGGGCTCATTAACACCCAGCAAAGCACAAGCACACCAAAGTACAGGGATAGTCAGGACCATGATGAAGTGACTGATTGAACAGATAAGAGCCCTATGTTTGGTGAAAACAAGGACATTTATAGTGCCTCATAAAGTCCAATAAAGTATACAATCCTGCAGTAGGTTATATATATATATATATAAAACAACCTGTGTGGTTTTACAGAGGTGTATTTTTTTTATGTCACCTTGTAACTATGCACTGCGTAACTCTAAACTACTTATTTGCAAATCATGTGCTCACCCAAGGGAAGACAGACTGGTGCCTCCTCAAAATAGGTCATATGGTGTCAAACAGATTTTTTATGCTGGATCTTTGTTCTGTATATTTGTTTGATCTTTACACAGAAATATGACCCTGTAGCAACTTTAGGCTTTGAGAAACTGATGGTGGGGTCAGACTGCTCAGACACAGACCCCCAGGGCCATGTGAGATGCCCTGGAGCATCCTCCAGCAGCTGCTTTTCACAGGAACGTGTTAAAGCACCTGAATCACTTCCCCAGCTGAGAACACTGCCCTTTCTCAGGTGGTACCTGGTCAGATTTATCAGGTGATTAGAGCTGACCATCAGTTGATCTACCACATAGTGACTGACCTCCAGGAAATTCAGACTGGTTGAATCCCTTAAGCCTGTCTATGTTGGGTCCCAGGGTGTTTAATACAAACAGATTGTTTCTCAGGTCTGTGAGCTGCCATTTCTAGCCAAAGAATTACCCTTCTCCATCTTCGGTGTCTATTCCACCACGGAAACAAAAGAGAAAAGCAAGCAGCTCAGAGCAACGTTCCAGAAATTTCCTGTCTGACAAACAATCATTAAAACAGACATCATAAATTTTACACAGATGAATCCCCAAATCCAAACACTCTTCAAACTGCATGCACAGAGTATGCATCAAAGTATCTTGAGTAACACCCTGCCTGCACTGAATCAGTGCGATGCTCTCATTAACTTCAGCACGGCTTACATTTTCAGCCTGAGCATGCTACTATTTAGAAACAACCCTGAAATCTCACAAAGACCCACAGAGCAGACAGCATATTAGCTGTGATCTACATTGAATCATCAGATTAAAAATACTTGCCCTATAGCCCTTTATAATATTCATCTGAACAGAAAAGTTTAATTTTCTTCAGTCCCCAAAATGACACAAAGGCTGAAACATTAGATAATGCAATGAAAATATAACAATTAGTTTCCTATAGTGCCATACCTTATATCTAAATTTATCTATGATTTATCTATATGATAACATTTAAAATTGGTTAACCACTGTATCCTCATAAAGCGAAGGATGGCATTTTAGTGTTGTCTGTTAAACTTCCTAAAGTTTACCTAAAACTATGTTTCCCTAAAAGCTATGATTCTTCCCTAAAGGCTCATCAGCTTTAAAAAAAAAAAAAAAAATCCTGTTTTCTATTCTTCCTTTTCCCAAAGCACTGAAATATTTCAGTAGAAACATAGTTTTATTAATGTAAAATGATTGAGAAAAATGTGAATGAATGTTTTTCTATCCTAAAACCTTAGGCATGTGTTTTATTCTTGTTATGGATAAGCATCAGAGTATTCAGCATGCTGGAGCACTGAGCTCCTGGATAATTTTTTTTAAAACAACTAGGATATGAGTGCAGTCTTCATTCTTAATGGGCCTTCTTGGTGGCCTGTGAAAAAGACCATAATTTGTACAAGAAAGGTTACTTTCCATGCATGAATCACAGTGTGATATTTAAAAGAAAAAAAAAAAGCTAAAAAAAATTACTCTTAGGTCAACAAGTCTACTCTATGAAATTCAAGAGTCCTGAATTATTTTCTCCAGGACTCATCTGGAAATGCTTTAGCTAACAGATAATAAAAAATAGGAAAAAATTCTAGTAACATTAAGAAATAAAACTTTATAAGTTTAAATTATTTCTCCTGGTATTCCAGGACTTGCTGGTATTATGTAGGCACCTCACTGACCTGCCACATGCCATTTCTGGCTAACGGAGACCCTCTTGTAATGAGGAGCCACCAAAGTATCAGTGCTTCAGATAAGGATGCACATATTTATAGAGCAAGTATAAATGTGGGGCAAGAACAAAACACTTCTGCTGGCCAGATTTTTCACAGAATCAAAGAATAGTTGAGACTGGAAGGGAGATCTGAAGATGATCCAGTACAGCCCCCTGCCCAAGCCAGGTCACCTACAGCGCGTTGCACAGGATCACGTCCAGGTGGGTTTTGAATATCCATAGAGAAAGAGACTCCACAACCTCTCTGGGCAACCTGTTCCAGTGCTCTGTATTTTAATCAAATGTATTTTAATGTATTTTATTTAAATGTACTTAAAATGTATTTTAATCAAAGACACGTTCAAGGCCAGGCTGGATGAGGCTTTGAGCAACCTGGGCTAGGGGGAGGTGTCCCTGCCCATGGCAGGGGAGTGGAACTGGATGATCTTTAAGATCCCTTCTAACCCAAACCGTTCTGTGATTCTAAAATATATCCAAAAATGGTACAAATATATGTGAGCAGAGGTCAGAAGAGAGATCAAACACCTATATATTTAGATGCAACGCTTCTAGTCCTTCCATTTACTTCTCAACCAGTCGTCAAGCTACAGGGATACAGCGCTGAGCTTCGGATGCTAAGATTTCCCAAAGAGCAGTAACCCAGACAAGTGAACAACCCCATCTAGATGTCAATTAAGGTTCCAGAAAGAAGCCCTCCAAAGCCGTTGCATTTAAGATTCAGGACCATTACCTGAGAGCACTATTAAGGCCACAGGGACAGGGGGAATTATGCCCTGCTGGTGCTCTGCAGCCAGACTGGGGAACCTTCCAGTGATGTTAGAAAAACAATCTTGTTGCTGCAAGGAAAAGAAGTTTCAGGAAAAGTGAAAAACTGTGAAAGGCACCAAGAAATTAAAGCAGCTTTTTCTGACGGTTTCTAGTGTGTTTACATCAGGATATTTCACCTCAAATAGAATGATGTGTTTACTTAAACAATCCCAGGTATCTTAAACCAGGATGTTGCTAAAGGAATCGTTTTTGCTGCTTGTTTAGTCTAGCTGTAAAAGCAGAAGCAACCTGAGACAGGATGCAGCTGTGGGGAAAAAAAAAAAAAAAAAAAGGCACCTTTGTGGAAAGGAGATACGTGCAGAAGGGAATTACTATGACAACTGGCAGAAATGGACTCAAAAAGGATTGGCTGGTTTCACCCAAAAACATCTGAGGATGTCTAAGCCTAAACTGATTTTAAAAAGTGCTCAATGAAAGAACGAATGCTAATGGACCACGCTGGTACAAGAACAAGGGTGTATAAGCTGCGCATGAATAAGTGTCATTTGGAAATTAGAGGAAGGTGTCAAACCATCAGAACAGTGACTTTCTGAAACAGATTTCCAAAATTTATAATAATAGTCACTTAGTTTTTAGATTGACCTTGAACAGTTTATGAATTATGTATGATAGGATGAGGCTGTCTGTGACAGAAAAGGACTCCACTTCATGTCCCAAGAGGTCACCTCCAATCCCATTAAGTATTTTTCAGATTAGCAGGAACAAAAAAAAAAAAAAAAAAAAAAATCGTCTTGGTGAGTGTGCAGATTTCTACCTTTCTGCGCCTCTTTTTTTGAAAATACTGTTTTTCTCTCGGAAGATCTGTTCTTGAGCTTTACTCCATTAACACTTGCAGACTGCTTTGAGGTGACTGCACGGAGGCTGCAACAGACAATCAATTAACTTGCAAATCAAAATCCCAGTTTCAAACACTGCTTCCCTGGACTGAAAGCAGACCTGTGCACTACCCAATTCCCTTCTCATCTGTTCCTAATTGTATCGTTATAACTTTATGAGAGTCACTGACGTCTTACAACATTATCAGAGAAGTACCAACAGTAAAAAGTCAACGATAATGATATCATTAACTAATATGAAAAGGATCACCTAGAGGTCCAAAAATAAAAATCACACCAGCAGATAACAAATCAATGACTCATTTTGGAATTACATGCTGCCTCCTATTTTTTTTTTTTTCTCCAGAAGGTAGTTTCATACAGGTTTGTGACATTTGCCATTAAGCAATTGTAAGTATTAAAAAAGTTGACCCTGATAAAGTAAAACATTCAGGTGTTCCTTTTAATCCATAATTGCAGTGTATGAGAGAACACTGAGAATATTTCTGCATGAACCAGTAAATACAGTTGCAGAACAGTGGAAAATTTCCCTCCGATACTGAATCTTATGACCCAAAGAAACAAAGGAAATTTTCTTTTCACAATTAAAATGTTAAGCTGTGTTTGATCTGGTACCTAAGAATTCAAACCTAGTAAATTCAGTTGGCTTTTCTCTTCTAGTGTGGTGTCTAAAATAAAAAGCAACTACAAAACAAATACAGTTAAAAGAAAGATATACGGGGGTTGCTATTAAGAAAAGGATAAAGGTTGACTGAAGTTGAAGAAAGTGCTTGTTCTCAGTCTTGGAAAGATGCTCAAATGTAGCAGATTATTTGATCTGATTAAGTTAGACTGTCCAGTGAACAGCCAAACTGTCCATCATCGCAATGTTTGTCCACTGTTGCAAAGTGTGGACACTGAAAAAAAAAGGAAAATTAAACAGCCTGGAAAAAAAAAAATCAGTCTGGAGTTTGTTTGCAGATACCCACTATCAGAATTATCTTCTAGTCTAATCTAGTGATCCAGGCTTTGTATTTAAACTGTCACCGGTGGCATTCAGGTTACTGAACTCCAGGTGACCATGCCATGGTATGCAGTGAAAGTTTATGGCTCGATCTGGTTGCCTAACCCTAGATAGATATCCAGCAGCATTTGAGAGGCTCCGGGATAGCTGAGGAAACCTGTAAACATGTATGAGAAAGGATCCACGGGAGACCTGTGGCCTTCTGCAGGAGGGAGGCCAGGAGGGAAACCCCAGGGCACCTGAAGCAGCACAGGATGCCCGTGGGTGGAAAACAGAATCAGGTCCCGACTCGATTCAGCGAACGGAGTCTGCTGAACAACTGACCTCACCCTGCGGCTGGTGCCCACACTTGGATTAACGTCCCACTGCGCTATTTCAAATAGCTTTTTTTTGCTGCAAAAGGAGCCTAGATATCCTGCAGAGATGTACTTAATAGTTTATGGACAAACCTTATGTTGGGTAAGCCAAATCCTACCCCTGATATCTAAAGAAAACAAAGAGCAGAGCAGAAAAGCAGCTTTCCTCTTGCAGATTTCAAAATAATTTATGTATATCATTATCAGTTGCTTTGGAGGAACTCTCTCTTACTTTGTGTTTGTAAAACATCAGTCTCAGTAGAGCTGCTCTTTAGGTACTTCTGGAATAAACAATTTAAAATTATACAAAACCCTCTATATTGGACAGAAACCATTTAACAGCTGGCAGTACTGCTCCATAGGTAAGTTGTCAGGGACAGAAAAAAGTAATCAATCCACAAATCCAAACATTTTCCTCTCCTAAAATGTAACAAAAGGAACTGAGATTTTTTTCAAAAGAAAACAACAAACCAGTCTGGGATAACAGTCTTATTTTCGGAACAACAAAGAGGGAGTCACAACAAGAAAATTCTAAGAAAAAGAAACGAGAAAATAAATCCCATCTTAATTTTCCCTCAGCATGACCTACATATTTACACTGTATTTGCTATTGCTGCACTCACTGTGCAGTAACAATTTCCTAGACAATACGGGTCCATATTTTGAAGCTGTTGCTACGCTACTGTGCTATAGCCAGCCACAGTCGCTGCTGGAGCCAAAAGCTGAAGGTGGCCCAGGGGTGTCAACTGAAAATTGATTCGCAGACCTTTCCAGAGGCAGAAAAAGTGCATGAGCAAGGCACAAACTCAGCAGAGGTCGGAAACAAGACCTTTTACCCTTTGTATCCAAAGATTAAGCCAACTGCTCTGCCCTGCTGCTCAAGCACACGTTCCGTTCACGACTGATAGCGGGGGAGCTGGGTGTTATCTGGAACAGAACTGCCATTCGCTAATCTGTTCACACAAGCACATGGAGTAGTTCAGATAAGCATAAATCACGCTATCAAGAGACCCACGATACAGTTTTCCTCCTCAGAAATAAGGGTTACTGACCTGATAGGTTTATATGTCACAATTTAAGGGATGACCAGTCTCCTATCCGTGACAGGGTGTAGGAGGTAGGCAAAGCCATGCTGTGTCCGCATAGTATGGTGCGGAGATACTTCAGGTGTTATCTCTATTTTCTGAGTTAACAGAGTAAAAGCACTGCTGACAGTATGTTCCACACTGGATGGATATCAGAGCAACAAACCGACAAAACCCCGCAACACACCAAACCACTCAAAGGTTAGAAATGATGGCTCAGGCTTGAAGGCAGGCTGAAGGAATTGAATTTGTTTAGTCTTCTAACACATAAAAGACCTATCTGTTAAAAAGAAAAATGGCATAGTCCAGAGCAACAGAATTTTAATAAAGAAAAATACTCGTCTCAAGAAAATAATTAACCACTGACAGAGACAAATTGCTATAAGTGCTGAATCTGCAGCACTAATGTTTTCAAAGGTGAATCTGTTAGGGATGGTCTAGATAAGACTGAGAGCATGAAGACCCATCTTATCACTTGATATTCATAGAATCACAGAATGGGTTGGGTTGGAAAGAACCTTAAAGATCATCGAGTTCCAACCCCCCTGCCATGGGCAGGGACACCTCCCACTAGCCCAGGTTGCTCAAAGCCTCATCCAGCCTGGCCTTGAACCCCTCCAGGGATGGGGCATCCACAGCTTCTCTGGGAAAACTGTGCTTGGGATTGCCCTGGGCCATGTGCAGGACCTTGCACTTGGCCTTGTTGAACTTCATGAGGTTTGCACCGGCCCATCTCTCAAGCCTGGCAAGGTCCCTCTGGATGGCATCCCTTCCCATTCCAGATGTGTATTTCTATAATTGTACTTGAGAACTATCTTAAGTAAGAGTATTTGCAGCAAAAAACCTCCATTAGTTTCATTAAAATTATCAAAAAAGGTATCACATTAGGATATTGGCTGATGGAGATTAGTCATTTCTTGCCGTGAACATTAATTTCAGCATGTTGCATCTTGGTCTGTAAATCTGTCATGACTGGAGAACTCTGAAAATAGTTCTTGGATCTTTTCCTTGCTCAAGTTGCTCAGTTAACACTATTTAAAAGGTGGATTATGAATCATTTAACCTTTTTCTAAGCTTATCCATAAAACGGAAATTATAGTGGCTTACTTCCATTAGATTTATTATAAAAAATATTTTTAAAAGCTAAAATGTCATGAAGAGCCAAATTACTACAATTTTATGTACATATAGAGAGACATATAGAGACCTGCCACCTGGATTCAGCCAGAACTCGTTTTAGTACCTGCAAACCTTGGTGGAGAAGATACGGTTTAACACCAGCCTTATGTGCTGCATTGGAGTCAACTAAAAGACTACCTGGCTTGCATTGCTCACAGGTATTTGGATACGGAATTATGCTTGCAAATATCTACCACCCCAAAGTTGCAAGAACAGTTGTTTTACTCTGTAGACTATGAATTTAGTAAGATATAAGTGGTCACAAATTTGAAAAACTGATATTCTCATTAATGTTGATATCCATCCCTTTAATTGAAACCCTTTGCAGGACTTCCTCTGAAAGCTACAAATGTTCATCTACACTAGGTCCTCTTTATCTTTTAATCTGCTTCTACAGAATACTCAGTTCTGCTCAGCAAAGCACCAGCACAACCACTAACTTAAGACTTGGCTTCCACGTGGTTATATTGCAATCTGGTTCTGCTCTTTTCAAAACCAGCTATGTCCTGTATCTTCATGTTCTAAACCATTACTACACATTTTTAATCAAAACTTTTTCAGCAGATACCAAGATGGTCCATAAAACAACAGAAAAGCCAACTTAATGGGAAGGAACATGATTTTTGCAGTGATAAAAGCGATTAATCTCACTGTCCATCTCACTGTCCCAGTTAAGAACATGGTCTGTCCCTCGTAAGAGTTCAGTTCAACTTCACAAGTCAGTAGGGAGCTAGCACGGGGCTGTGCCATCAAGTTAGAGCCCTCAGACCTCCCTGCCTTGGAAACAAGGGAGTGGGAAGCATCTTGTGGGAAAAACAGGAAAGTTTCTTTCCCTGCTACTGACTTGAAATAAATTTTACTAAAGGATGCAATAACCCCAATGAAAACAGCTAAAAGTTTAAGTTCTAATGTACAGAGAAGTAAAAAGCAGAATCTTTCTTAAAACAGCATTCTTAAATGGAAGCGCTGGTGAAATGACAGCAGGCAACACTGAGATATGTTAAATTCCATTTAGATACAGGAAAACACATTTTTACCATGAGGTTATGTCACCAGAATGGTTGTGGATTCGTCTTCTTTGGAAATATTAAAAACCCGACCAGACATGGCCCTGAGGAACCTGCTCTAGGTGACCCTGCTCTGAGTAAGGGGTTGGACCAGGTCACCTCCAGAGGTGCCTTCCAGCACCCATAACGCTGTTACCCCAGTGCAGTGATCCAACACGCATCTTCACAATGCTAAACACTGCATTACATTTGCATTGTTGGCATAACACAGGGTGTTTATTGCTCAGGGTAAAGAATTCCCTTCCTTCTTTTGGGACATCATGGAAGCAGTCAGAGTTCTGCACTTCGCTCACAAGAGAGAAGCAGCAATATATTTTATTTATACAAAACAGTGAGTTAACAAAGTTCAAAGATTAATGCGACAGTGACTTAACAGGATTTGATGGCAAGGTTCACTTGATTATTTACTGCATAGAGGACAGGGTAAGACAAAACTGTCAGGGAGACCCTCCTGTGGAGTCATGAGGTTCAGAAAGGACCCCCTTGCTCTCTAAACTCCTTCTCAGAGAGGAGACCAGGTATGGCTGAATCCAATCCTTGGTCAACAGTTTATGTCTAAAGGTTTATATATGTGCAATCAATCCTTTACATCACTTAGCTTAGATTTCACAGTTTAGCATGCTAGTAATCACTTACCGACAATCTGTTGCGGCAAGGCATTTCTCAGCCCTGAGGAGTAACTTTGAGAGGTGTCCTACTCAAGGGGAGATCCTGGCGTGCAGTCCATGGCCATGCAGGAGAGCTCAACGGGCCCTGGGCTGTCCACTATTTATGGAGTCAGATGGTTGACTAACAGTCGTGTTTGCATACTAGCCATCTTTCAGTTGGTGCATGCTCAGCTAGCCCTCAGCTGTTTGAGCAAGATGCACAAGATAGCCCTTGGCTATTGTGTTGTTATTGGTCTCTCCCAATTTACTCGGAGATGGATGCAGCCATCACAACCAGACGCATGCATTATGGCCACCACCTTGGTGGTTATCGCTGGAACAGGGTTGTGGAATGGTGCTCCCATGGCACAAACATGTACAGAGAGGATATAATCTGTCACCAGCGCAGGTCATCAATAAAGCAGAAGGGCAATAATTTTCTTCTGAAAACAAATGAGCTATTCTTTAAATAATAACTCAAGCTTCAGGAAAACAAAAAGTTAAAATTTTCAATGAAACATAACCTGCAGAACAAACACTCTCCTAAGCAGGGACATGCAGCACACAAGTGAAAAGGTTGGACCTCTAAGCAACAGTGACAATTAGGTCAAGCTGTCCTCTGCACTCAGTAACACAGCCTGGATGTCGGTCATAATTCTGTTCAACTTTCAAAGGCTTTTGATTGAAGAAATTACAATGTTATTGAAAGGGCATTGAAGTGCCTGTGACAAGTCTGGACACGCTGGACTCACACAAACATCTCCATGTTGTACATGCTATGTTCTGCTATTCAAGGTACAGGGAATTCCTCGATGAAAGCCTGAAATTTTTACCTTATGGCACATCCTGAAATAGTCCGCTCACAATGACATAGCTACCAAGAACAGGTCATCAGGGAAAGATGAGTTAATGTGATCTAAACATTTTCTTGGTGTCTAGTAACACAGAACAGACTACAGAAAAGATTATCCAGTCTGACTGAAACTATGGCCCTAATGCAACAGAACTTACAATAGAATCATAGAATCATAGAACCATGAAGGCTGGAAAAGACCTCAAAGATCATCAAGTCCAACCGTCAACCCAACACCACCTAACCCACTAAACCATGTCCCCAAGCACCATATTCCAATGAAGTTAAATTTCTGTTCTAGGCAGCCCACTGCAACTAAGCCAGATAGACTGTAAGCTAGATACCATTTAACCCTCCCACTTTCTCTGGTTCTCAGTGAGCAGCAACCTCTGTCTGACACTCACATTTCCAGCCACTCGCAGAGATTTATTAACGCTACAAACAAA
This sequence comes from Pterocles gutturalis, assembly GCF_000699245.1. Taxonomy (NCBI): domain Eukaryota; kingdom Metazoa; phylum Chordata; class Aves; order Pterocliformes; family Pteroclidae; genus Pterocles; species Pterocles gutturalis. The sequence continues at coordinate 31,397 of NW_010143571.1, forward strand.
GGAAGGAACAAATAGCAGCAGTGATAGCCCTCAGGTACTTCACAGTTCTGGTTATACGTCACTGTACAACCTCCCATTTTACAGGCTGACTTTTGCTATCTAGATAACTAAAGATAGCGAAGCTGGATCTGTACTCCATGGAGTTAGTGCTTTATTACCTCGATACCAGACAGAAAGGCAAGCAAAAATCCAAAAATGAAGTGCTATCAATTTCTTGAGAAATAAAATGCTGACATAGGAGTTCAGCTCAGCCACCCACTCAGAAGCATCCAGTGCCCGGAGAGTCAGATGGTGTAAGTACTACGAAGATAACAAGAAGGCCAAGTGCCCTCACACCTGGCTCTCACAGCCCACTTCTCCAGAAATCAGCAGCAAAAGCCCCCTGTGGCAGCACGCATGGACCCTGAACAATTCATGACCCAGCAGTTACTAAACACACCCTCTCCTGAAAGATACACACCTTTTAATAGGACTAGCTGCAGTTATATTGGAATTCCAGAGAAACGGATGAAGTTTTATGGTTTGTCTTATGCAGATAAGACTAAGTGGCCTGACAGCCCTTTGTTTTGTTTGGTTGTGGTTTGGTTTTGTTGTTTGTTTTTTTTTAATGTATCTATTTAATTTAAATTATCTAGCTCTGCGCAAAAATTCGAAAAGCAATCATAAAGGATGGTCACATAGAAAAGGGAGACATAAAGAGGGAATAACATCAACTTTTCATCTTCAGGAAGACATGACACAAAGGAAAAATATTTAAATCACAACTTTCTTAATGCATTCAAAAGAATCTCAAGACTCTGTTGACACTTTATGGAAGTGCTCTCCTTTATCCTCCAAGAAATCCAAGATTTACAACAGAAACCAAATGAAGCATTAGGAGAATCCACCAAGCATCTCACACCAATGGAAAGGTTATATTGTGTTCTTGCTTAATTAAACTCAATTAACCAAATACAAACATTGCTGAAAACACTTCTTGCTGTGGGTGGTAACAAAATCTCTTATCCTGCTTTCAAAGCACCTGTGGAACTGAGAACAGATTCCGGTAATCTTGTTTATATTGGAAAGTGATAAACTTTGTAAGATTTCTATTGAAATAACAGAGTATTATATTCATGGTGTATGGTCCTATATTCAAGGCAAACAAGAACTTGAAAATTTATCTCTTATGTAGTAAAAAGGAGGAACTGTCAGGTCTGTGTTACAGCCTAATAAATATTGAGAATGGTTGAATACAAGACCTTTTACGAAGGGAAGTATAGTGTTTATTTAAGAACACAGGTGTTTATGGTTTAGAAATTTAAGCAATACTTCACAAGGGTAGAGAAAGTAATTTATACCTAACTTGAAATTAATGAATACATGTTAAAATTGTCACAGAAATACATTAATCTAACTTATCACAGAAATACATTAATCTAAATATTGAAAGAAATAAAAGACAGACCTCTTCCAGGGATAAGCATTCATGGAAATTTTTATTGCCATTATTTAAGCTATATATTTAGTTTTCTTCATAGAATTAATAACTATTACTTTTGTCCTACTAGCTACCTGAAACACACAGATAGCTGAACTAGCTTAATTAAACCAGTTCAAGTAGTAGTAGTCTAGCTGTTAATAGCAGGGATGTTTCACAGAATAAATGAATTCCAGCAACAATCACAATACTTTCACTATACTCATACTTCCATTTGAAGTGAAGAAATCCCAGGCATCTCCACACAACACAAATCTTCTCTTTCTGTGCTTTAGAATGCAAGAGGTAAGTGAAGGGATGGGCCCCTGCAGCACTCAGGCAGCAGAGTTGCAATCAGAACAGTGGGTAGCTGTATTTTACTGATTTGGAGGACACACACATTGATTTGGTGTTTAAAATTAGTGTATTCTTAGGAGAACCCAAGCTCTTACCTTTACAAACATGAAAATCTCACAATCGGCCTGAAAGTTGTCAGTTTCTCCAAAGTTATTGTTAAGGGGGAACTTGAGGAAAGTTGAAGAAGTGCTCTGGCTCCGACGCAGCTGCAAATTTGGAGGAAAATGCATGTTGCTGACAAACATCATGCCCTCTACGTGTTTATCTTCCAGAGTTGGGCTCATCAGATCCATCTCCTGGTACGGGTGGTCTTCTTCAGCACCATGGCGAGATGAAGAAGAACCATCCTCCCCATCAGCCCCATGCTGAGAGGCCACAGAATTACTACGGCTGTCTTCTGAGCTCTCTTGACTGCTATCCATGCTCTCTGGGATAGTAGTGATGGAAGAAGGAGATGCTGGATCTTCATGATCATAAAGTTTATCCCCTTTGTCTTCCTCAGAGTGTGGAATTTCATAGATACTGGTGCTGTTAACATTTGTATAAACATTGGTAAAGACCTGATCTTCCATGACTGCTGGCTGGTGAGTTTTGCCTGCCTTCTGGTACCTTAAAAGACTACAATTAAAGTGAGATGTTAACAGACAAACCCTCTTTAGGAGGAAGCAAAGTCTGTGTTATGCTTTCTGAATGCTCTGCTACACATGGCAGATCTCCAGCAATCATTTACTGAGAGCTTTAAATCAACAACCACACTTCCACTGAAGTAAAAGATAGGGCTGTCTCACTTTTAACTCCTTTGTTGATCTGACTGCTGGTAACGATATCTTAGGAGCTGTAATCACTTTGTTCTTCCAGATATAACCTGTCCAAGTATAGTGAAAAACAGCTGAAGCACCTATCAGTACTAGAAAACTGTGGTAAAAAATATGTATTATTTCACAGGAAGTCAGAAATAGTTTTACTGGAAATCTTATGTACATGTTGTGTGCAGAGATAGAAATGCAGACTTCACCCATTTACTCATCTTTTCAACATACAAAAGCCTAGCTTCAAGGAAAAGCAAGGCAAAGCTGCCTCAACAACACAAGCAATCTGCAACGTTTCAGTAGTTACTTACAACATCGCCAACAAATGATGACCAATTATAAAAAACTAACAATTTAAAAAAAAAAAAAAGGTGGTATATCCACAAGAAAAAGGCATCAGACTTGAACTCTTTCCAGTTTTACCACTGGTTCTCTTTAAGACCTTGAACCAGTCACTTCACGTTTAGTGACTTCATCCTCTCATCTATAAACTAGGGCAAAAACCATAAAAAAAATCTTATGAGCTGCCTTAGAATCTAGGAAAAGAAAGCACTGAATAAGCATTAACTATTGTTATGTATACTTAATCAATTACTTACAATCACATTTAGGTTACATACCTCCATGTCATAAGACACAGACCCAAGTTTCCAAAGTTGGGTTAATGCCACTTGACTTTAGCCACCTCGTTAGCCACCTTGTCTATACAGTTCCTTGTCTCTAAAGAATGGAGAGACACACAAAACTCCACAGAATCTAAAGCAGATGAATATTTCCAGCTTTAGCATACAATGAACTGCCCTCTCAAAGACAGATACACATTCCAGAGCATCTGAAATCAACAGAGCTGAAACACATTAAAGATCCAAAACTGAATTTATTGAAGTTATGAGAACTTCAGACCTTATTGACTAAAGACTTTTTATCTATACGCTTACTGCATCTGGATTACATAGATTATTACCAGAATTCTTGGAATCTAATTATATTTAACTTTTTGTATTTGAGCCAAAAGGAAAAATAACAGTGTTTTCCTCCTGACCATTCTTCCGACATCCTGAGAGGTAACTGCCACAGCCAGGTTGGATTTCTACAAGAAACACAGAAGAGAGGTTAGAGAGAAAGACTGTCATTCCAGCCACCTCCAAACAGACCGACCAGGGGAAAACATGCTGTTTCACATGGCAGAGTAGCAGTTGCTGCCTGCCTGAGATTTATGATTGTTGTTTACTGTCATTATTCTTATATTGAGCACTATAGGCTACTAATAAAGCTAAATATCAAAAGCAAACCAATACTTCAGCTTATTAAAATCACAGTCACAACCAGGTTTAATCAGTGTAACTGCGAGGAAAACCACTAGAGCAGAATTTCAATCCCCTACATGGAACCAGCAATACAGTATGAAGACGCAGGTAAGTGTCAGAGATCAAGGAGATCTCTTAGCTCGAGTGCATTTCTGGCCTGAACCAACTTGAAGGATATGTAACCCATGTCAAGGCCTCATTTCAACTGGCACAAGCGGTCCATCAGCAAACAGAACAAAGCACTTCTCCTCTATATTTTCTGTGTGTAACTCAGTCACAATTCTTCATGTGAAAACACCAAATAAGAGATTCTGAAGTGCATGCTATATAATCTGTATTGCAAACTTCTAGCATTAAACCTCAGCTATTAGGCTAACAATCAGACTGATTTAAAATCGTGAGCTTAAGTTACCAGAGCTCAAGAAACTTGGGAAAACTGATGTGCCAACTAGAAGCTTTTATAACTTAATTTTTTTTACGAATATTTTTTACTTTGAAGAAAGCACTTACATTTCTTCCCATTTTGTAGAAATACAAATGTACTTCTACCTCTGTCTGTTCAACTTGCTCTCAGCACAGATTTGATAAGCAACTCCCACTGATCTTCAACCTCTTCTCACAAAAAGCGCTTGCAGGATTAAATATGCTGGGATCACAAAAATTCCCTCCTTAGTCACTCTGCTGACAAACAACTTGAGGAAAAAAAGAGAACACAGACACATTCATGATGCAAAACAAAGAGCAAAGTCCAGCTGCATGGTATTAAATCAAACAATTGATTTTTTTTTTTTTTTTTTTTTCCCCTCCATGAAAAAGACATTAGCAGGATGCAGCAGCACCTGCTGGAGGGTATAAAATATCACAGGTAAAATAAGGAAAAAGAGAATAATCTATGAGTATTATTTAAAAATAAATACAGTTGATGTGTATTAGTCTGAAATGTGAGTTATCCAATTTCTCCTTTCCTCTGCCCCCCTCCAAGAGCAAAGAAAAGTACCATTCAGCTCCAAGATCAATCTCTTCACTCTAGTGAGAGAGTGACAAAGCCCCAGAGTAAACTTGACTGCACTGAAGAATTCATCCAGGTGAAAATCATGTGCATTCTGAATCACATTATATGAACCCACTGCTGGTTTACAACCCTTACATTTCACCTTCAGGGAAGACAGCAATAATTTTTGTGCCACAATTTAGAAGTTATCTAGTAACAAACAAGATCAAAACTGAGGCACCCACGTCGTGACCTGGGATGCTAGTGTCCTGGCTTGCTCCCCGGTGTCCTGTGCTGCTCCCTCCCTACCCCCCAGCCAAAAATGCTCTCCTCCAGCAAAGGAAGAGGGCAGAGCAGCTGTGTGCACGTGCGTCCAGTGAAATGGGACTTCTCTCCTGCAGATAAGTGAAAGGAAAAAGGTTTTACAAGGCAAGAGAGTGGAAAAAGGTCTCAGCACCACTTTGCACTCTGTTCCCTCCGAGCAACAATCCCAGCCCCACAGCCACGAGAATGACAGATTACAAAAAAAGAGAGACCACCAATTCCATCCATTCCCTAAATTTGCCTGCTCCCAAATCTAGCAGGTGTGGTAGTTAGTAACAGCAACACTTTCTGTGGTTAGTTCTGTAACTCAAGTTGCATCACAATTTGCAGAAATACAAATAACCACAAAAAGCTTAAGCCGCAAAATTCATATAAGGACAAAGAACGTGAGCAACAGAACTAATTTTCAAAGTTTATTTTTTACTTTGTGACTGGATTTTTTAAAGCAAGAAATACCAGAATTAACACGACCAAAACTCCCGTTAGTATACATAAGTCACAGTCAGCCAGAAGGATCTCTTAGGTGTCATTTTTAGGAATTTAGCGGTCTATTGTTCAGCACCTAGATTAAGCTAATCCCTGATTCCTTCCACAGTCCCATGGAGTATCTCAGAGTATGTGGTTGGAAGAGGTGGAAAGAATTATGTCAGGAGATTAATTATATTCTGGAGATGGTTTTCATCACTGCAAAAAAAACTTGGTCATCTGAGCTCCCTAAAATAGATGTCTTTTTAGAAGCCTACAAGTGGACATCAAAACTCACTCTGGGAACCTCGGTAATTGCCCGGTTCGCTCTATGGAGAGACACAGAGCTCTATTCAGTAGCCCAAACACACAGACATTTATTTGGTATTTAAGTTGTTTGCTTAGACCAACTTGATTTTATCTGAAGGACAAAGATAGTAAGGGTCCTGACTCACTTAGAACAGGATGTTAAAATCAGATCACTGACACCACGACTGACACTTTCTCTGTTCACCCTGTAACCCTAACAGAAACCAGCACCTCCAGCTTTGACTTATTTTAAAATGTCGAGTAGAAGACACGCTTGTAAAGAAATTCCTGCATTGCTAGAGTCAGCCATCCCTCACGTCTAGAGCAGAAGACAATGGTGGAAAGAAGCGAAGAGTAACAAGAATATCAGACCCCTAAATAGCATACCTCACATCTTCTCAGAGATTAATAATTAGAGGCAAAAAGCCACACTACACTATTCAGTTCGGATTCCCACTACAAGAAGACTTTTATGTGGGTGCCCCTTTATTAAAGCCAATAGCTTCCATGTCTTCTAGGAATTCCACACTACTGGAAACTTCAGCTCATGCACCAGTGCCACCAGTACCTTCAGCAGTTATAGCCCTGTTTAGAAACAGCAACTTGTTTCTATTGGAATTTCTCCGGTCATTTCCAGTTGGTTACTGCTATGATTTCAGTGCTTTAATTGAAAGAATCCTTCCATTTTATCTGTTCTCCAGGAAGATACTTCACAGAATCACAGAATCACAG
>NW_010143572.1:0-24055 GCF_000699245.1 Pterocles gutturalis
CTATGATTCTATGATTCTATGATCTTCAAAGCCTGACTGCTGTCCTCGTTAACTATCATGCTTGCGACCTCATTTTCAGGCACAGGTAACAAGGCTTCTGCCATTTTTCTGACTGCCAGTTCCTGAATTCAATATCTGTCCTTCTCATCATGGTCAGGAAAATATACTTTTTAGAAGTGTAGTTCTTTGTTCTCAATTCTGTCCTCCATGGCTTTCCCTGAGGGTGCTCTGCTCTGGGTGTTGATTCAGTTCCTCATCGGAAAGAAGAGAGGAAGTAGGAACATGGTTTTTTTACCCACTCTGCTTAGAGGATGCAGGTTGATCACATAGTTTGGATGACATACAGATCAACAGATGGACCTTGAAGTAGTTGTCCAAACGGGACATACAAACTTCTGGAGAAGCAGCTGTAATTAATTTAGTATTACAGCAAATCCATGGCTCCTTCCTGAGGGTGAGGGTAGGCCAGGAAACTGTAATGAGGAGAGTGTTCTCACACCACCCAAGTGCCTTCTAGAAGGTGATCTGGGCTTCCTTAGGAAGGGTCCATCACAGGGCTGTGGTCCTGAGTGACAGAGGGCAATGGTGCATACACCCAAGACAAGAGGTCAAAATTAGGCTTCTCAATTGTCCTATATAACCAAGTCAATAAGAGAATAAAATAATAGTTAAAAACATCAATTTCTGCCTCTTCAACAAAATTTTCCCTTTCCTCAACTGAAAAAGGGCCACAGAAACATTGCAGGCAAAAATTTCCCCCTGGGATATAGGAGTGGGAACAAATAACTAGGGGATGGGAAAGGAAACTTTCTGGACAACGGTAAAGAGGGATACCCATCCTATCACAGTCCTGTTACAGATCACTCTCTAGGAATTATGCCATAGGACTATTAACCCAAAAGACTATCAGCTTTCCAGGATCCTGTCCTGATAGTCTTCAAACAGAGTATAATTTTCAGGAATTTTCCTTTTTTAAAAAAAATTTTGTTTTATTTTATTTTTATTTTTTTGACCTAAATATTGTGCTATACTTTTCAGAGACTTGCAGAACTAACCCAAGAAATACCTCTGCTAGAGGAAGTCCTGGGAGTCTTATTTACCAGCCCACTTATGTAGGCTCAGCTGCCATCACAAAGCCAGAGTCCACAAGACCTTCATCTGGGAACTAGACTCATCAGTCAAGGTAACAGAAGTCAAAACTAAATCTGATCACTAATTGTTACTGATTTGCAGTGTAGGAAAATAGAAGATCCCTAAATCATTGTAGTTTCTGGTAGGGCTCAAATTAAATTCTCCTGTGCTTTAATTACAGTAGTTTTGGAAAACTTGCAGACTTTCCAGGTACAGTGTAATACAGAGGTCTGCTGACCTCCTCAGAGCACACAGATAACAGAGAGAGAAAAGAACTGACTGAAATCTAGATAGGGGAAGAAAAAAAAAAAAAAAAGAAAAAGTAGTGTTTTGTTGAATGTCCCACCTCAATTCTAGAGCCCATGGGAGGGTGCTTTGGTTTTAAAGATGTTTTTTCTACTTGGAAATCCTTCAAAGAATCAATTCTAAATTGCTCAGCAACATCCTTCATTTCCCAGTGAGAGAAATTAAAATTAATTGGGACTGACATGTAGGAAGGGAGGGGAACACAGAGAGGGAGGGAACGAAGGAGGGAGGGAGGAAAGCTGGTTGATTTTTTCATACTGCCTTAGCAAAGATTGCATGTTAGTTTGACGCAGAACGAAAGGTGCAATAAGAAAAAAACAAGAAAGGAAGAAAAATACTTTGTGAATTAATAAATTTTGTGTTAATAAAACAAAGAATGGAGCAATTGATCTTGTAACTAATTAATGATCCTTTAGGAGGATTTATCAGGTGCTACCACTAAAATATATTTTAAATGATTATTCATGGAATATGTGGGAAAAGCTTTCATTCAGTGCTTTGGAGACTGAATGAAAGGATTTAAAGCATAACAGAGTTTTCATTTGTAATCCTTTGTGTTGAGTTTTTAAATACCTTAAAGTGATGACAGAAGTATCAGAAATATTTGTATACAATAAAGTGTGTCCAGCAGGACGAGGGAAGTGACTGTCCACCTGTGCTCGGCACTGGTGGGGCTGCGTCTGGAATACCCTGTTCAGTTTTGGGTCCCTCACTACAAGAAAGACATTGAGGTGCTGGAGCAGGCCCAAAGAAGAGCAACAAAGCTGGTGAAGGGTCTGGAGCACAGGTCTTATGAGGAGCTAAATGATTCTGTGATTCTATGACAAGAAGATGTGTTTGAGCAGAGCTTTGGTTAGTGTTGCAGCTGTAATTCATCACAGAAGGGGTTTGTTTGATTTTATTTATCATGCCTTCTTTGAGATTAAGCATCAGAGGGTGGATAGTATCTTCACTAAGTGAAATCACTGAGGTTGTGTGGGTGTAATCTCTCACACTTTGTTGGTGGGTGAGTGGGCAGGCACTCTGAACCCTGGGTGCTGTAGGACAAGCCGGGTCATGTTCATCCAGTGTCACTGCTTGCACTGATTCAGCTGAGTTCACTGTGAGAAATACGTGTGTGTCAGGTTGTAGTAACTGTTCTCCCTGTAATCTCTGAGGGGGTGCTCTGAATCACGCCAGTGAATCATGATCCTTAAGAGTTGGGTCTGTCTCATTTAGCTTCAGTGATGCTCATTTAAACTCTGTCTGGAGTCAGTGGAACAAGGTAGGCACCCCCACACATCTCTCTTAGGATGGAATGAATGGGCCATGTAGGCTAGAGGGGGAATGACTAATTTAGACTGTATGCCTAAAATTTAGGTGGCCAAGTTGGATGAGGTGATTGTACAGTCACTCTGTGACTGTACTAGCTGGAGGATTAATGGAGCACTGCTCACTTTGCTGTCCCATCACTGTTGCTCACTGTCCTCCACCACAAGCATACGTTGAATATGGGAGCAGTGGCAGTGGTGGGAGGATCTGGATGTGCAAACACTAGGCTCCTTGGAAATTCTCCTTTAGAGAAGGATTTCACAAGACAAGGCTTGCTGGCACAACTCCAGCTCTTTTTATGGCTCTTTAAGCCTCTGACATAGGGTGCAAACAACTGAAAGTCCTGACTTTGCAATGATATATGTAGAGCTCTGAATTTGGGAAGTTGCATTATAGGACTCTGTTGTCATACTTGCCTTTAAAAACTGACAGAGCTTTAATCCATGCAGCAGTAGACACCAAGCATTCTGTAGAAAGCCGAGAGTAAACCCTGTATTATGATCAAAGCAAGGTGTACGAGCAGTTGTGTAAGACAAGACCAGTTCTTCATTTGGAGTTTGTGTCTTTCTCCTTGCTGTCTTTCTTTTAGTTCTGTAATGCAAATGGGACCTGCCAGTTGCAGTAGTGTGAATCTGACCTCATTTGAGGTTCATTTTTGCAAAGAAAAGGAGGTCTGTTCACCAGGCTCTGAAGATGTTCAGACTATGTTCCTCCTTTGATCTCCCAAGCAGCTGGGCTCGCAGCCTAAGCCTCTATTGCCAAAAATTCTGTGACCCCACAACTCCTACTACTAATAAGATACCATCTGGTTTATGAGGGTTAGAGCAAATTCAAATTTAAAGTGAGAGGCATACCTCATAATATGGGTGAATAAATACATAGTGACATAGTGCTGTTAGTGCTGCACGTATGTGAGATGTCCAGTCATACCGGCCACACGTACATGGCCGTACTTTAGAAGATGAGGTCAGTCTCCTTGCAGCTTATCTGGAGAATCGCTATATTAATAAGAAACAACCATAGCAGAAAGCAGAGCTTCAAATGTAGCATTCACTTTTTTTTTTTTTTTTTTGTTTCCTTTTATGATGTTTCAAGTATTCCTCATTCCTCAGTAACTTCTGTCATCCAGAGTTGTGTGCATTTTTCAGCTATCAATTTGTGAAGGAAAAAATGCTGGGAGCTAGTAGCATGGTTTTAATTGGGAAAACCACCCAAGAGCTTGCATGTGCAGCTGATGCTGACCTAGATTATCTGACACCCATGAGTCAAATATACCCCGGTACAACCGCGCTGGAAATGAGAGGCCAGTTCCTCTCTCACAGCCTGTGGTATGATTCAGAAATAATTATTTTGAAGAAAGAGCAATGATGGCTGTGTAATAGCAGCACAAAGCCCAGGAGAAAACTCAGCAGAGTTACTGGGTAAGAATCAGCCCTCTACAAATCTGAGCCCTGGGAGGTCCATGGGTTCTTGCACACCCAGTCTGACTGTGCTGGGAATAACAAAATTACCTTCCTCATCCTCGACCTGTGCTCCTGATTCTGGTGCTAAAGAGGGGGGAAAAAGAGAAATAAAAGAAAAAAACAAGCACTTCGGAACCTCTCAGAAAGTTCCATTTCAGCTTTGATTTTATAAAGAGCAGGTTATTATTTTTAACAAATGGGATTCTTATTTTTTCTGAACCTGTCCCCCTGCCTACCAAATAACTGGAGTATCGGTTCAAGCCTCAGATCTCAGTCTATCAGAACTTTGAACACCTGCTTCCTTGCTCCCTTTCTCTCAGGCAAAGTGTCAGGGACATACGTTTGCATTTCATCTAGTCCAATCAACTCCAGAGCAAGGATTTTGAATTAACAACTTGTACACAAGATTCTCGTGAACAAATGATACTTGTGCTGAGCCTGTGTCGTGTTATGCCAAAACGTCAGCTCCCAGAATACAAAGTGTTGAAGTGAAATATGAAAATTCTGCTTCTGTCTTAGTTGTCTAGTCATGTACACCATATTAACATGGGATATTAAGGAAATACAGTCTAATGATGGGAGAACTGCAGCCAACATCTTGTTCATGGTTGGGCTAAATGTCAGTTTTGTGGTAGTGATGGCAGGGGAGCATTAATCAAGTGTGAACTTTGATTAATAAAAACATCACTCTGGATGCAAAGTGAAAAAGAAAATGTGCCATTTACTTTACAGGCAGTGTAGGTAGCAAACAGATGACGCAATTAGAAAGGGACAAGTGCTTGTTTGCCAATACACTTGTATTGTGAGTATCTATTACAGAATGAAGTGTAACGATTACTTTCAAGATTGCAAAATGTTGTAGAAGAATGAGAGGTAGACAGAACTGGGACTAGATTTTAGTGTGGATCTCCCCACTTTACATGGTGGGAAGACCACATGAAAACCTTTATTACAGAAGTTTATTTGAGGGGTTTGTGTTGTAGCAATTCCAGAAAAGCTCAGAAAATTAGCTGTACTATATGTACCCCCTCAGGAGATTTTGCTTGTGTGTGGATGCTTTATTTCCTAATTAGACAGTCTACTCTGCCGTGGATCCTTAATGAAACTTATCTCTGTGCTGAAGGCTCCGTTCAGCACTGACCTGATGGATTTCAATAGTATGGAAAGCCTTAGGCAGGTGTCACCTAAAGCCCATGGGAGATGAGATGAGCTCCCTCATACCCACTGCAATTATTCTTCTTCGCATGCTGTGAGATGCATCTGTAGAGTCTGAAAACAAGAATCTGTCATCTGGTTTTATTTTGATGTTCTTGAGAATGCCAAGTTGATTCAGCAAGGTCATGCATGGTCTAAATATATGTCAATTTTTTTTGTTGTTGTGAAAATGAGCTCTAGATTTATGACTATGAACAATAATCTACCTTAAGCTCAGTTTTCTAGTTCTGCATGCTATTTTGCAAGTAAAAGCACTGTTACAAACTTTGAGCTTTTAGACCAACCTCGAAGTTGGCATAAAGATTTACATACTGAACTATCAGTTTCCTGATGTTAACACAGTTAAAATGTTCCCTCTTCTTAACCCTGCAATGTCCTTGTATGCAGGTTACATTTTCTGTACATTCCCTCCGAACACTATTGTGGTGCTAGTGACATATTTACTGTAGAAACACTAAACAACTTCCACAAAGCAAGTGCTGTGCATTGTGTTCTCCCTTTTTGCTGCGTTTAGCTAGAGCTTGAAAGAGCCATACCATACAAATGTAGTTGCTAGTAGCTGTATTGCAACTGGACGTTTTTCAAAGCTCCTTGAAAGCCTTGAGCAAACATGTAAAAGTTACTGTGTAGAAGTTAATGGTTTTGATCTAAGTTTCAGTAGTCTAAATCTGGAATAACTTCAGTGACCACATGTCTGAACATGAATATTTGTCTTCAGAACTTGGTTATAGTTCAATGTACCAATGCCCCGTGTACCCAACAGACAGCTTTTACAGCGAGCGAGGTGTGGCAGCTGGTTAACACTGCACAGGAAAGCACAATTTAGGAGAGTTCTACGTCAGGCGCTGCTCTCAAACTAATTTTGCAACAGTGCAAATGCATTGGTCTGTATGAAATTACAGCTTACAAACCCTAAGGGTGATTGGAGAAACAGAAAAAATCACAACCAGAAGAAATCATAGAATGACGTTTATAGAATCCAATACATAATTATTGGAAACTGCATTTTTCGTGCTCAGCAGGTTTAACAGCAATACCATTGAGAAAGTGTCAGGAACTGTTTCATGATCTCAGTCTTTGGGATGCAGATTTATGCTGCTTCCAAAATGTGACACTTCCCCAAATAGACCACCCTCTAATACATCATTAGTTCAAGAACCAGCTCAGGTAGATAGACTAATACGGTAGTCCTAAATCTAGTTCAGATAATTTCTCTAAGGTGAATGCATAATGACAGCTGATAAAATGGTAAGATTACAGTGCACTCACAATGAAGAATGAATTAGTCTATTGTTTTGTTTTAAAACGTGTCAACTTGCAAAAAAATCTATATGGTAGTGCTCTAAAGTCATTAAAACACAAAGTCTCCTAAAGTAATAATCACTGGAAGATTTTTGTCCCCTGTAATGATGCAGTGAACAGGTGTTTTGTATTCTGACCATAATCAAATAACACAGAATCAGAAAACCAAAGAATGGCTGAGGTTGTAAGGCGCCTCTGGGGTTATTCTTCTCCAGGTGCTGGACTTAATGTTCATAGGATTTCTGTTGCCCATTTCTCCAACCTGCTGAGGTCCCTCTGAAAGGCAGCACAACCGTCTGGTGTATCAGCCACTCTCTATCCTGCCTGTCCTTCCCAAAGAGCCCATGTCGGTCCATTGCAGCACTCCAGCCATGTGAGCTATCCCACCACATCTCTGTGACCCCAGTGGGGCTGCAGCTCTGTAACTTCACACAGAGCTCTGACTCATCCTCCTTGTTCTCCCTAGTTGGATTTTAAGCTATATCTAATTCAAATGCCTTATAGTAACAAGTGATACTAACTGGGGTTTTGAAAGAGTAATGTTTTATTATTAGTCCACATATACACATAACGTATTAGGAGCTGGTATTTTCATCGTTAACATATCTAAAGGATAGAGAGCATAGGTGATTTTCTGCATTTGAATGTACCCTGCCTTTCTTACAAGGCCACAGTGGTTTACTGTTTCTGTCAAAGGGAATCTGTCTGATCCTATACCTGTTGTGTCATGAGCAGACTCTATACAACTAATGTGACTTTCCTCCTTCCCCCTCACATACATTCTGAATCAGGTATTTTAATGTGTTTGTTATTATAAAGTATTATTGTTGTCTTTATTATTATTATTATTTTACAATAGCAATTTTCTCCGACTCACATGTGCAGAGACCTCTGTGTCACTGCTATAGTTCGTGGCCAGTCAACAGCATTTGGAAAGTTGTTTCCATCTGGAAACTCTTTGCTGTCATATGGGAAACGCATTGGTGATGTCAGCCTTGTACTTAATGGAAAGAGATCCACAACACTTTAATTGTCACTGCTCAGCAAAAAGTGGCCAAGAACTGAATGTGCATGAAGCTTGAAATATTTTCTCAGCCACCGAGGAGGTTGCTTCGTCCAAGGGTTGAAGCTCACTGGCAGCACAGGGCAGTGCTCACCCTATCTTGATCTACGGATAAGTAAAGTGCTTCTGTTTCCAGTCTCCTCTTCTAAGACGTTTCCTGAGCACTAAAAATGTTTCAAAAATGTAAAAGAAAACAGTTACAGAAAAACGATATTAAAAGAAAATTCCAAACTGCAGTGAATGCCTCCAGCCAAATTTCTAAACTGGGCAGCAGAGTCAGAGGAAATGGTAACATATTTTTGCAGCATTTACACTTTTTATGCTATTGCTGGCACACACAGTTTTGTGCCTGTAGAGAGAGCAAAATATTGGAGTCAAAATCTACCCTGTAGATCTGAGAGCAGAATAATATTGAAGTTCAGGTCTGCAGCGCAGGTCTGAAGATATAGCTGTGCCCCTGGGTTGAACTGCGTGTATGAAGTTGAGAGGGGTTTTTGGGAAAATCATCAGTGGAGCTGGGATGAGCAAGTGAGATTGGTGTCCCCACCAAGGGGATGGGCAAGTCCCTGCTGGGATCCCACTGGTGGCTGGGCAACCCATGGCTGGTAGCCCTGCACCCACCATGGCACGAGTGGCTGGCAGCCCACCCCGGCCCTTCAAGGGCAGGGCAGGGGGCCGCAGGGCAGGGAGCCGGGAGGGTGATGGCATTGTTTCTGTCTTGGGGAAGACGAGTCAGAGCAAGTTGGACAGGAAGCCCCAGGAAACCCGGCATTGTTGCTTAGCAGTACTCAGAAATCACGTTTGTTTGTTTGCTTGTCTTAAGCTTTCCCGTAAACACCCTGAGTGCCTTTGAAACTTGTTTAGAGATGAATGAAACACGGCTCTAAGTGGCTGATACATAAATCAAACCATTACTGTAACTGTGGAATGATCAGTAGAGAAAAATAATCTCTCTTTAGTTTGTTACTAGCCTGGAAAAAGCATTAATTAGCACTAATGAATCACCAGAGCTATGACTGAGCCGGGTTTCCAGCTTTGCCAGAACACAAGCATGATTCAATTAATGCTGAAGGTTTTAGTGCATGTGTTTTTAGGGAACAGTCTTTTAACACTGGTGTACTTTTAATAATGCTTTGCAATTCTCTTCCAATATTATTGCGTGCAGACTGAGCTTCCCAATTTACTGCAAACAATAAAGAGTCAGAAATGCATTTGTGACCTCCTTTTGGAAGAAGTACTCATCTGGGTAATGTAATTATTGTGTAAATTACTTAAAGTTAATGGTATTTTCTATTTATGCTGGATTTACTGCTGTCAGAGTTGATGACCAACTAGCACTAGAGCTTAGATATTGGCTGAAAACTTAATGTGTTATTTAATTTAATTTAATGATTCCGAGAAACTGCTCCTAGTGTGTAAACAAAATCTTATCAAGCGCCCTCCACAACAACTCATGTTTTCATTGGTAATCTCTGCAATTCAGGGACAGAGGCCAAACTGTGCAATCTGACTCAACAGGGGATAACGTGGAATCACAGTGAGGAATTGTGAGAGACCATGTATTATCTTGCATAATGTCCTCTGAGTAGGGGGAAAACTAGTGCAGCCTCTGCCTTTGCTGTGCCAACAGCTTCATCCTCTTCAGACAAAGTCTGAGCACAAACCAAGAGGCGGCAGAAACTGCTGTACCTGAACCATTGAGTGGCACAATCTTCAGCTGCTACTTCATTGCCATCCCAGACTGTTTTATTCCTAGACATAATGACCTTCAGGGACAAGATGACTTTCTAAACCCTGAAAAGCTCACATTTTCAAATCCAATGTGAACAGATTTGCTGTCTGCGATCCATGAAACTGAAGGTAGATGAAAGCCTTCCTTGTTGAAGATGACTAAGGAAAAAAAAGTGTAACGTATAACCCAAGCTCTATTTTCCTTTTGGGTGTCAAGAGCAGACCTAATGCCTTCCTCTGTCATAGGAGAGTCACTGAGTTTTTTTCCCACAGTCTCTGCCTTTCAAAAGAGGCTCAAGAATTCCTTGTTTCAGCAGAATAAGCCAGTTCATGGTCCTGAACCGTCCATAGTGCTCAGCGAGGAAACATCTCACATGTTCTCTAGGTATGCATGAACCTGAAGTTATGGCAAACCAATATTCACCGAAAGTGAACTACCAATGCTTGTAATTTTTTTTCTTGCCACTCTTCCTTGTCACACCTTCCAGCCCTTCCACCTCTTATCTGAAACTGCATTGCTGCTGCTTTGTCCAAGGGGAGTCTGGAAGATCACCCACCATACTGGATGGGCAAAGGGAGCTCACTGGCCAGGAAGAAAGTAGCAGCTCTGGCAACACAGGAGTTTTGCATTTTCCCCTAATCAGTAACCTGAATGGGCTGTTGAGGAAAAGACATTTTGCATTTTCTCTGGAAACCCTTGACATAGCTATTAAGACCATGAACTGATGATACCACTGATAAAGAGGACGTGGAAACAGAATTCCTTCATGCAGAGGTAGTCTATACCAGAAACGTTTATTTGAATCTCTTCATCCTTCATCTGCTTGAATTCTGAAGAGTTGAATAAAGGAGTATAGCTGTAAGTGAAATGAGATTTGCAAAATTACAGAAACCCAGCACAGTTTCACATCCCAGATGGCCATCAACGTTGCCCATTTACAGTATGTCTCGGGCCTGCAGTCATCTACTCATCTTCTCTTCTTTGCTGCCAAGACTGCCTGCTGAAAGCCTGTTTTCTTAGGAAAGGCCCAGCAATCACTTAGTGGGAGTACATGAAGCTGTCAGCTCCTCCTCTACCACTAACACTGGGTTTGTTGTAATCTTTTCCACTATAAGCCAAAATTTCTCAGCGCTTACGACCCAGATGTACACATTCATTTTGGTCTAAAACCTAAAACAGAAGGAGTTAGGCCACCCAGCTCTGAACTAAGGACAAACTTCCCAATCTATGTGTTGTCCCTATGAGAAAAATATAGCTCTCAGTTCCAGCTGGGAACATTTATGACATTTAGTATGTCTGCACACTCTCACTGCAAGGGACAGATTGTCAAATTCTGCTTTTAGTTACGTGCATGCAGCCCAAGTAAAATCAGTAAATGATCACATCACCAGCCTCTGAAGTAAAATCTAGGTCTTTCATAAGCTTGAGTAACAGATACTTTTTTTTTCTGTCTACTGTCACATAAATAAAATAGTAAATTAAATTTTAAAATATAGCAAAATAACTTTATAAACACAGTGCAAACCAAGAAAACATCAGAGTCTTAGAACAGGGAACTGTATGCCTTCCCATAAAACCTGTTGGCATTGGTGTGGTGTATTTGTGTCATAACTTTAACTGCATTTAAATGTTGAATTTGAGATACTTCTTGTGAGGCTGAAACCTGAGAGGAGACCAAACTTGGTAAACAGAATGAGCTTTATCAAAGCAGTGATTTACAGAGTAACTCCAAGTCTAGCTAAAGTTCCCTGTATAGTAATTTCACAGGGCCTACTGTTTTCCCCAAGTCATTCTCTCTCTAACCTATAAGCTGCTTTCTGTAGCCTATGCAGATGGCTACAAGTTGGGATGTTACCATTTTCCGTGTGGATCATGGCACTGTCTCTTAGCACAGGTTTATTTCATACTGGGAATCGAAGCTCTCCTGTTCTTTTAGGGGGCAGCATGTAGGAGTATCAGAAGAGATGGGTTTTTTCCTCTAAAATCCAAATTCCTGTTATGTCCTCACATGCAAGTAGTGGCTCTGCAGAACAAATGGTGCTCTTAATACTAGGAAAATGCATACTGCAGCCATCATGTGCGCTTCCAGTACAACTCCTCTCATCCACAGTTCCTGTGGGCTACATTTATGGTTCCTCTCCTTTTCTCCAAATGATCAGTTGATTGTTTTGTTCATCAGAGTGATCCCCCAAGACAATACTTGTGTGGTTGCAGTATGTTAGTAATCAACGATTTGCCAAATCATGTGTAACTCTCATGCAGTTATCATTAACTGCATCCCAGTTAGAGAACGGCAACAGCATGATGTTTAGGAGACAAAACATTTTTTTTTAAGACCCTGATATACAAGACAGAAAAACACTAACTTGAGAGTGCGCAGGACGGGCTATAAACAGAGGGGACCTGCCACAGTAAAAGCAAAGATCATTTTATGTTTTGTCATAGCTTAAGGGTTTTCTGACAGATCAGCATGACCTGCTATAAGACAAGCTAAAGTATGATATGTCTTCATGCAATTTCATTTTGATTAAGAAACGAGCAAGTCACTTCTTTACTGATTTACACAACTTCTTTGTTTTTTCCTAGGTATGATATCAAAACAAAACTGTCTAATCTTTTTTCCAAGACCATCTCTCCTTTGCAGCACTCTTCAGAAAAGATTATCAAGCCAGCAGCCACCTCTGGAAGCTTTGGCTGTGTGATTATCTCTGTTGGAAGAACTTAACTATAGGAAAAGAAAAAGTAGTAGAAAGTTTCTTTCATCTTCGGTCTTTACTTTTCTTAAAAATGGGCAAGGATATGAAAATCAGAAGATCGTTAGTTGTTGGTGGGCATTTTTGGAAAAAGGGAGCAATTATGCCTTGGTTTGCGCTTTGTGTGTATTGCTGGCCAACAGTTTACCTGAACTTAATCTTTCTTATGAGATTTCTTTTTTGTACAGTAAAAATGCTGTTGGTAAAAATGTCAGGCTGTGTGTGTGGATCTGAGGTGTAACATGTTGCACGCAACAGCCAGTATTTCACTTCCAGCAGGAGTGAGGAACATGGCTAAAGAAAGGCTCTACTCTAATTAGGGCTGTATCTGTGTATTTATAATAAAAGAGTGACAAAGATCAGACGGGAAACATCATCAGTGATGAATCTTTTGGGTTAGGTTATCGTGCCTTTTCAAATCCAAATGAAGCAGTCACTGTTAGTCAAAGAATTTCCCCTTAGGTGCCACGTCTTTATTTTGTCTTGTGCTTCTTCGGGGATTTACCCAGCTTCAACAGGGCTTTGCAAGCACATGTGAGTGAAACATCCTGGTGGTCACAAAAGGGTAAGGCAACAAGATGGAGAAGATTTCTATAATGAGATACCTCTCTCCTCGTTTTACGTTTTTACTGCCATAAAGATAAGATGAAGAATGAAACTCCAGATTCAAGCCCGAAGCAACAGAACCAAGAACTCCATCTGATTTTCAATCTAAGGGTGTAGCTGGCTTTGCACAGCCCGTGTGCAGTGGCTCAAAACGCAAATTTAGATCCAAGAGCTGCTTAAATCAAGGGATGGGCTGTAATCTCTCTCCAACATAAGACTACACTGTGATCTCAGTTACAACACATACGTATACAATAACTGTGCTGAAGTCCACCGAGTTTCTCTAGATTTACAAGCGATGTAGCAAGCGTCTGAACACAGGACACAACGTTTAGTGTCCTTTTTAACAAAACTGACTTAAAATTTTTGCAAATAAATCTTTATGTAAGCCCAGGAAATGTTGATTTACCTGTTCTTAAAATCTTTGCTGATCACAGCCGTTATCTGAGTGGGAGTTTGTGGTCTAGAGAGACTGTTTAAAATACTTCTGGAAAGGAAGGGTCACTGCAGGAAAAGCAAGATGTTAACAGGCCATTCTACCATGGCTTTTAGTTTCATATTGTGACTAAAAATTTCAAACCAACGCATTCTGTGTCCTACATCCGAGTACCATGGCAGTCACAGAAACAGCATCTGAAGAACAATGCTCTTCAGGAGTGTATGTGTAATACATAAAAACAGTAAGTCTCTTGCATTTTGTAACTCAATTAAAGTCGAGAAAGACCTAAAGTGGTGTTCGTGTTATAATAAGCACAAGTAAGGCCAAAATGGGTAAAACCAGTGTTTGTCATTTTTTCATTTGTCTCCTTGATGCTTGTGTCACAGTCAGGTCTACTGAACGGCGTACTTTGTGAGTTTCAAAAGGAGGAAAATCGCACCATAAAATTTTTACATGTGCTAACTGACTGCAAATGCGATTGAATATGTGGGACTTCCTCCAGCTTTGTTCTTTGGTGGATTGCTATTAGCTTACATTTGAAATCTCTGTTGGCCACACATTTCACATTGTTCTTCCAAATGCAATCATTTCTTTCTTTTATCTGATCTCTGACAGTCTCTCTGTTTTCATCAATATTTGACAGCATTTCCCAAAGATACAATATAGTCCACTCTAATATCCTTGTGCATACTCTCTTCTCCCTTTGAAATCCAATACCTAAGCAGTGAAATAATTTATTGTGCCTTATTTAGGATTTTATTTTTTGCATGTGTTTTGATACTGTCCTTTTGAAACAAAAGTTATTTGGAAATTTAAACCAACTGTTCTCCAAAAGTAGTTATGAAATATCATTCACTCCCCCCCTTTTCAAAGATGCGGCATTTGTATTGTTTTCTTTTCATACATTGCTTCAATATTTCCTTTCATATATTGCACTCCAAACCATAATTTTATCAGGATGCACAAAACCCAGTTTACACCAGCCACCTGAAAAAAAATTATTGAAAAACCAGCCCTGCACAGACCACTGCCATCCAGAAATCAATGGACTTTTTAGACTGAAGGATCAAACACAGTACTAAATTTGGGTTATATGGCATTTTCTGGCAACAAGAAGAGACACCATATGTGAAAAAGAGAAGTGAGTTTTCTGAGTAAGCATGAATAACATAATTATCCCTGAATGCACAAATTTAACAGTGAAGATGATAATTTTTCAAACAACCTATAGAGAAGGGATGGATTTTCCATGCCAGTCTGGAAGACAGGCATTAGTTAAATGAAAGTTAACAGGTTCCATACAAAGGTACAATGGTAAAAATAATACCTTATTAAAAAGAAGAATAAGTAATTTAGAAATGTATTGTTATTTCTTGACCTTAGACTTCAAATAGGGAATTCTGGATCGTGTTCTGTTGTAATGAATGTGAAGAAACACTTACATTTACAATAATGCAAGTTGTAAATGCATTGTGTTTTAACTCCTAATAACAGGCTTATAAATTTACAGAAGTGGAAATAATGGTAGTTTGTGTCTTTTATTACATCGTAGTGAGAAAATGAGCAAAATGATTGACTAGATGCTATAACTGATGATGATTTAACAATACATTTTTCCATTGTGAGGGCACACCAAGAATGAAGTACTGCTGATATGCTAGTCAGCTCCGTCTAAATTAAAATAACATTAATATACTAACCAGCACGTAAAATAAGACAAAGCACTTTGTTGTAGTCCAGAAATACAGAAACTAACCCTCTCAAGGAAAAGTAGGTACAGCTCTTGGAAATTAATATGAATAATAACTTTTAACAAAATAAGTTTTCAAAGGGGAATGTAACTAAATATGTTAAGACATGAATTTTAACAAATGTCTGTTCTGAAAAAAACCAAAAAAAACCCCAAAGCCTTTCAATAATATCCAAGACATCTCTTGATGAAAATGTTGAATTTTTTGTATTAAAGCCCCTCCAAAATTTGAAAGTGATCAACTTTTAACCAAAATACATAATTTTTTATCTAGATAAGATGTCTCAACTGACTTCAAACATTTTTTAAATTTGTATTTCGTGGGAGTTGGGAAGTCTTGTTCCTTTCAAAATAGCAGAATTTCCTCTCAAATGACAAGCTAGTTCCTGCCTACTCAATTATGTTGTTATATTGTTCCTGACCTTAATGTTAGTCCTTCTGTTCAAAAAAGAGCTTCACTCTTAGACAGCAAATAAAAATTGCCTTTAATTTTTGCAAAAACATTGAGGTAAGAGTGAAAAATGCCTTGTTGCATCGCAAAATTGTTAAATTGCTTTTCTTTTTTTTTTTTTTTTTAAGTTGGTGGAGTTTTTCCCAGAGCTCTGATCCTGAGTGATTCCTTTGGTCGTGGGCACCTGAATGCACGAGTGCTCTGCATTTGTGGGTGTGCTGGCTGCTTGGGGTAGGAAGGATGATTTTGATTTTCTACAAAGAAACTTCTATTTCCCAGGTAATGCATTCAAGCTCCATCCTGACTGTAAGTACAGTTTTTCCCCAGGTGCCACCTCACCAAACTTGGCTAACTGTAAGTGCTCTACTTTGAAGCAGGTTAACCTGTTTCATCTGTCCACATGTGGTATAATTTTGGCTTGGTCCCTTTGGGGCCCACTGATCAACAGAGCTGGAATCGGATGAAAAGACTTCTTCCTGGAAGGGAAAAAAAAAAACTACTGCATGTGCAGTTCTGCACATTTAAGGAGAAATGAGATGGTGTCTGTGGAGTTACCCGTCACCCGCTGGAGATGCAAGGGGTACCAATAGCCGGAGCTGTGGCATTCTCCATGCATTTTCTTTCCATGAATGCTGAATATTCCCGCAGCATTCCCTAAGCTACATGACCACTGCCTCAGTGTTTGGCTGAAATAGCCTCCTTCTCCATCACTCTGCAGGCAGAAAGGATTAAATAGTCTCGGACCAGTTTTACCCATTCAAGTTCTGGAGCAGCTCCCTCAGAGCAGAGGGGAGGTTTTGGTTCTGGGTATTCAAAGGGTTTCACTAAGTTTTAAACTTGTGTAATAATTCCTGTTGTGGAGTCAGCTGGTTCAACCAAGAGCTGTGAAAAAAATGACTTAAGAATTGAACGATCAATTAATGTGTCCAAATACTGTTTAATTTGACTAAAATTCCTAGTATTGGGCCAAAAGGAAGCAGGAGTTTGTGTGCAAAATTTAAAACTGGGTGTAGTCCAGGAGATACCTGCCTTTCCTCCATTCACACAACAGTTTCTGGGATGAAAGGAAGGGAGGAGAGCAGTTGGTGTATTTATACCCTGTATTCCTTCTGCTCTTTTTGCTTCTCTTTTTCTTTTTTTTTTTTTTTTTTTTTTTTTTTTTTTTTTTTTTTTTTTTCTTTTAGTGAGTGAACACTATTGGTGCTCTTAAACATTTCAGAGTTTGGGACAGTCCTTGTTTGCTCATTTGAATCAACATTCATGAAAGTTACTGTTTGGGATTTGTGTTTAGGCTTGCACAGAAGTGTTCAGAATTTTGCAAGGAAGCAAAGGAATGAGTGTAATTCCTAAACTGATGTGTCTCAGGATGATGTAAATTGACAAAGTTTGGGGACTGAATATGTGGAATCAGGGATAATGGAAAAGCAAGTGCTAATGGGAGCTGAAATAAATGCTGGACTGAGACTGGCACTGCTGGCGGAATCAATGCTATTGGTGATGAAAAGAGACAAGCAGAGTCTTTTAAGAAAGCATGTGTTGCAATGTTTATTCAGTTGCTCTTGGTGGCCTGTTCAGAATGAAGAAATATAAAAGTGATTGAAAATGAAAGAATAAACATTCCAAATCTGAAAGAACATTTTGAGCACCTTGGAGTAAATTCTCATTTGAGGTTCAAGTTTGTTCGTCCTGTCTCTATCTGAACGGACTTGCCCACCCTTAATTTGCATCACATGTTACTGGTTGTGCACAGTGGAAATTCTGACCTGAATTACATATTGCATAACCTGATTGCCATAAACAAACTCTGGAAAAAAAAATGTAGAATCTGTAAAAAAAGTTGTTTTCATTGAATCAGGATTTTAATGTTAACTTTTCAATTTTCAAGAAATTACCTTTAGCGTGGCATAATTTAGTTTGGTGTTTGATATGCATATTCAGTTAGGGATGCATTTCCTCCTGGACTGGAAGGCTTCTATAGCACTAAATAAATGTGAGACCTTAAGCTTGTATTTTGGCATCTTTTTAATGAATTCACCACCCAGCAAGATTCAACGGTCACGATAAGATCAAAAACTTCAAAAACATGTTCTTTTGTTATTTTTTTAAGCTCATACTCTGACACTAAGCTATTTACGACATCTTTTTGGAAGTGAAATGTTGCATGTCTCTATAAAAATATAGATTTTTTTTTTTAAATGCAATTCCAAAAGACAGAAGAGGACCGTATGTAAGGAGATGCAAGCACGCAAAGCAAAATTGTTCCAAAGATACTAAAACAATTTCTTCAAGCATAGTGATGGTTTCAAGCAGTAAAGCACTGGATATGCGCTTTCAATTTCGTTTACATAAAGGCGAATAAAAGAAACAAAGTATTCTGTAATTCAGTAAGCTCAGTTTTGTGTGTGCTTGTCTATGCATATATGAATTTACAGGACTATAATCCTTCACTAGTCTGGCTTATGGTATTTAACATGGAGTAGATTCACTTTCGCACTATACTGTGAACAAATTATTTGTCACATGGGTTTTCGTTGTGCTATAGGTGAAGCTCCCTCATTTTCTTGTGGAGGCTCGAAGAATGCCAAGACAAAGTGGTGTTGTGGAGTCCTTCTAGACCTCTAATTTCTGCTCTACATTTGGATGTAAAGTCATGCTAAATATCTGTTCGTAAGGGCTATCAGAAATCTTCAGTGTACAAGAAAAATTTTCACCCACTTAGTAAAAGCAAGATTTGGTTCTTCTGATTTTTTCCCCCTCTATCCTACAGTAAACAGAACCATACCTATTTCAAGCTCTATGTAGACCTGACAAATGCTTAAAATACATAAGTAGAGAGATTATTTTTTTAATAGTTGAGAATTAAAAAAAAATAATTAGAGAAACTTCTAGGACTGTTCTATGTATATCACAGCAACTAAAAGATAAAAAAGGGAATATGAGCATCTGCAGAAAACTTCCATAGGAGAAGAATGTGTCTTATGGAGAAGATTTTCATTCGGCATTCATTACTTACGAATAATTGGTTCTCTGCCAAAGCAGTTTACATATGTTTCCCAGACCTTACAAAAGGCACACTCTTATCCTGCATCAGTTTCTCAGGAAATAAAGCTTTCAAGGTCTGCTTCTAGAGATTATCAGTGCTTTCTAACTGAGGTGTTGAAGATAAATGTGTTCAAGTCAACTGCAAACACCTCAAAGGCTTTACGTGGTCCAGCACCAACTCTGAGCCCAAATAGCTGGCATAAACTGACATAGCTCCACTGACTTTGTGGACATCAGTGGGGTAATGATGATTTACACCAGATGGGCATTTGACCTCTTGCTGTCTGCTGAGCAGACTTGTTAGACATCTTATTTGACAAAAACTAACAATGGGAACCATGAGCTAAGTACTTGGGGAAATGATGGAATAAAAGCATCCAAACATGTTAAATGTCTCAATGTATTGAACCTACTCATTGTGAAGGCAAGCCAAATACCGTGCCAGTCTTTCCGCCAGCTTCAGCAAAACGTGAGAGGGCAAATCAAAACAAAATCAAATCTACAGACAGGTCTGCACCAGCAGAGTCTTTACTTATGTGATCTCATGAATAAAAAGACGAAAGTATACAGTCACCGTTCCTTGAAACATGATGTGTTTCCTTTAAATGAATTGAGAAATTAAACTTTTAATGTATCTGTCTCACGTATAAAGTGGAGCTTCCTGACCTGTCCATTGCAAAGTACCTGTCTTGCACACATTGTCCGTCTTTAGGCGAACAGACTGGCTCTGGTTTCTGAGCAGTTTGGATAACTGACTTAAACATTTTGCAGAGTGAAGTCTTGGCTGTTTATCCAAAACGGAACAGGCATTACTATAAAACACTGTAGCAACAAAATTTTAGTCATACAGCCATATGGGTCAGCAGCTCTGGAAATATGGTGTGTGAACACTGCTGTCCGACCCGAGGACCTGAGCGAGTATCTCTACCTGGCCACACAGTGCACAGCAGCTCAGCCCAAGGCAGCTCGGTGATTCTGCATCATTTTGTCCTCTGTGCTGTGGACAACCCTTTTGGCTGCATGAGTTATTATCTCCAGGACTGCCAGCTTAATGAGTGTGTTAGAGATATATCTTGGCTCCGTATCTCAATTAAAGGTTTAAAAATTACAAGAGAGGGACTGACAGCTGACTGCCCAGCTCTCCAAAATCCTACCAAGAGCAGCTCAGCAAAAGCCTGGTCCTGCCTATCGCAGGCTGTGGGGACGCAGTAGCATATCGGTCTTGAGCAGGGCTGGGTCCTGGGAAAGGAAAAGCAGAAAGCAAAGCAGAAAAGTAAATGTCTGAACTGCAGCGCTCCTCAACATCTTGCTCAGCTTTTGCCCTGGATGGTCAGGCCTATAACAATGCCTCAGGAAACCAAGAAATGGTCTGATTTTTTTTTAAAGGAAATAGCACAGGACATTTTAGAGATATATAACCTTTTCTAGCTGCTCACAGAGGAAATGATTCCTAAGGATCCCTTATCTTAAAATTAAATAGGTGATGATGGGAGAGAAACAGAACAGCTGTTTAGAAGCTGTCTTGAAAGAAAACAGAAAGGATTGTGTTCTTCGATGCAGTCCTGCTGCTTTAAAAAACTTTTATAGGCAATTAAAAAGTGAAGTAATGATAATAGTCTGACAAAATCCTTCCTTATCTTTGCTCCCTGACTTTACCTATCATTGCAGGAAGACCAGTTCACAGCTTGACTGTATCTTTGGTTGCAGTATATGAATCACTATTCTCCAAAGAGGTATTATTTACTTAAAAGTGATTAACAAGGATAAGAAGGGTCAGGGTGTTCCACTTTGTGCTGTTAGATGAACTAACTTGATGATAGGCATAATGCAATGGGTCTGGGAGAGCTGTACTATGTGCCAAAATGATCCCATGCATTATCAGATCTTACCTACCCTTGTTTAAACTAAACAAAATTGTCAGCCACTCAGTTACATTTTCCATATGGTGCAATGTCTTCTGAGCAGCAACTTGAATCAATCTTTGTGAAGCAATATTTTGAGTTATTTTCCAGCTAGTCACATTTCTCTCAACAGTGAACGCTGAGAGCAATAATAAAAAAAAAAACTAAGGAGACTGTGTGTTTTAATTAGTCTATTCTTGTAGCTATTGTTATTATTAATGGAAGACCCATGTGATATCCAGTGGGGGAAAAAAAAAAAACCCAAACCTTTGAAAGACCATTTCATTTTAAGAAGGCAAACAAATTACATCATTTCATTTGGAAAGAAGAAAATGGATGGACCTAATTCTACACTCACCCGTGTCATTTTTCTACCAGTGCAACATAGCTGATATTAGTAGAACTTTTCCTAATTCACACCAGGATGAAGAACAGAACAGGGGAACAGATGCAGGGTGTGTATTTATGCAAGTCTTTCAACATCAATTCTGAGCTGGGAGGGTGATCAGAGTTTGGAAGCCAGCTCTGGAAGCCTTTCTAAGGACACTCAGTGTGAGTGCATTTACTCAGCCCATGTAGGGTGGCTATTTGCTGGAAGAAAGACAGAGTAGAAAGAAATAGAAGAAGGGTGAAAAAAAGTTTAGATCTGGAAGGGATGGGATGTGAAACACATGTCACAAGATGACACAGTGGGATGATAGACTGGATGAACAACGAAGGAAAGAACATAGGAAATAATGAGTTGGGGGCCCATGTTTTTGGTTGGCGGGAGCTTACCCTTTATTCTCTTCCTTCCAGCCTCCTTCCCAAACTCTGCAGGACAATATCCTGATTTCAGTACAACTCCTCAAAAACCTGGAAGCATCACTGGAAAACCAGATCATTTTATCCACTCACATGGGAACTGGCTGAAATAAAATGTACAGCAAGCCATTCTCCAATGACTTGTGATGTGAGAACAGGGAGTATGGGGAATGGGCAATAGTGATGGATTCATTCCTTGGCAGATCTTCTTGGCCATTTCCTTCCACACTCTACAACCCCGGGGAATTTGACAGCTCAGCTACTCCAAGCCTCTGGAAGTTTTGTTGGAGCAGAAAAAGCTGTGCCAATTTCTGTTCTTTGCTACACCAACAACTGTATGTGTTTTCATCTAGAGCTAATTTTGATGCAGAGGGTCGTCTTCTTTTAAATTATCTCCTCAAAGTGTTTTTATTCTTCTCGGGGGTTTTAAAGATGATGGATGCTAATTCCATGATGATTTCTGTTCATTAACTTGCTTGAATACATTTTTCCTCTCTATCCATATTTTAATGTCAGAACCCATTCGACATTTTTGCAAGTCCCTCCCAGTCTCTGCCAGGTCACAAGGAAATCCTGCCCATTAGGTTTGGTTGCCCATAGTGTGAGAACTCCACCTCAGAAGCATCTCTACAACCCATTTCCCTGTCCCTCCAAGGGGACAGGGACTTCATTTCCTGACCCTGCTCAGTTAATAATTTTATTCATTAGGCTAGAAAAGTTAATGCTCTTTGAATAGATAGTTTCCTTTAACTGGAAGGAGTTTCTCTTGTGCAATTAGCAGTACAGGAAACAGTTTTGTGTTGATGTGATTATTTATTATTTCCTATTAGTGAGCAGCATATCCTGTGATAACCTGCAAAATTAGTAGGTCAAGCGTAAATTTCATCAGAATACACGTCGCATCCTTCAGTTTTGGACTGAAATGCTAAGTTCGGTTTGGAGTCGGATGTCCTTGCCTCCAAAGCACCTTTGGCACTGTGTTGGTCTGTGCCTTAATGGTCTTTCTTTAAGTATAAAATAATAACAGAAATACATTTATCTTGTGTTTCTGTTAGAGTACTCCTAAGCTGGGATATACCGTAATGGAAATAGCCCTGTGCCATTGTACTTTGCCAGAGGGAAAGCCACAAGGAAAGAGGCTAGGGCATCTAATCCTTCCTTCAAACACAAGACTAATTACCACCCATATTACGCTAATATTGGATTATGTTTAAATATCTACACCATTTCAATATTTAGGTCAAGTGAGGACAAGATTCATGACAAGATAGGGTTGTACCTTTTGGACCCTGCAGCAGAACACTGTGTACTTGTGAATTACCCATTCATTTCATTGGGAGGGAGAAATGGTTGCAAAAGGAGCAGGAAAAAGTGCAGGGACAATGCTATTGTGGTAGGGGCAAACAGACAGAAGTTGAGGTATGGGCTATGTTTAAAAGTGATAGAAAAGAATAGATTCTTTTCCTGGAATTTTCAGGCGCTTCTTTTTGTTTTGGAAAGTTGTAATTAAAGTTGCACACATCAAATGTTTGTGGTCAATGAATTCAGCACTCTATCTTCAGAGCAAATCTCTGGATTCCTGCTTTATGCAAGGAGGCTGGAATACAGTTTCTTGGAAACACTTAAAAAAATAGCTCTATTTTCTCAATATTTTCTCCTGAAAAGCGTCCATTTTTCATCTCGCTCTACTCCTGCTCAGTTTTGTGGAGGGGGACTCCTCACCTTTGGATTCATTTCACTTTGGGATTGTAGGTACATCCTTTTTGGTGGGCCCAGTTCACACAAGCTAAAGCAGCCGGGGTTATGTTGGACTCTGCGCTGTGCTCTGGGGCCAGCACGTGAACTGACTGTGTCCTTCTCCTGCACGCACACACAGTCACTTAACACTTTTTACAGACCTCTTCTTCCAGCCCTTCTTAATTTCTGTTAATTTCCTCAGAAGTCTTTGAACACAATAATGTCAAGAGCTGACTGTAGTATTCTAGGTATTATGCCATTGTTGGTACTTTGCCATTTAAAGAAAGAAAGTTTCCTTTTTTTTGGCCTGTGACACGAATTGTCTGTAAATGCATCCCATATTTGCATGAGGCTTTTTGCCATTTTAGCAGATGGAAAGTTCATATCTAATTTAATGTCCATTAGGTCTCTTTCAGTACCATTGCTTTCCAAGTATCTCCCTCCTATGAAATTAGTATTAACCCTCCTGCCAACACAACACCACCATATAATTATCCAACCCTTCCCCGGCTTAAATCTCACAAGGCATTTCTTTAAAGACCCTCAGACAAAACCTAGAATTAAATATGCAAAACCCACATGTGCACATTTAGTGCTGTGTGCTCCTGATGTTTGTATCGGATCCACTGACAGCTTGTGAGAGCAGGTTGTGCTGGGATCAACAACGGATAAACACGAGGTCTGCTGCAATCAGTGATTTCCCACTGGCAGAAAGAGAAGGAAAGATCGCGCCAGGACTGACACTAGCATTTCTTGGGGTGAGGAGCAGCAGGGACGCAATTCTGCTTCTTGCAGGGTCTAACCATCAAAAAAACGTGTCACACTGCTCTGGGCTTCACTGCTCTGGCCAAGGTGGAAGCAGATTTTTTTTCACTTCCTTGCATAGCACCACCACTCCATTAAATTAATAATCCGACCCTTAATGCCGCAGATGGCAGAGAAAGCCTTGAAACTTGACTGAACAAATGATTTCAGCACGCAGTGAACTCTGGTCACACACGGACTCCTCTCTCCATCAGTGAAATCATTAGTTAGCCTCCGCTTAAATA
>NW_010143572.1:24067-113664 GCF_000699245.1 Pterocles gutturalis
GTGCAGTCTGCCAGCGGGAGCTTGCTGGAGATGGGTTTGTTTTGTGCAGATGCATTTTTAATTCCCTCCAGCCTGCCTCTTCATTAAGCTGTTATTTCTCAGAGAGGGGTTCAGACCTCCCTGGAGTGCCTGGGCTGCCTCACCTCGCTGCCTGCCCCGGGCGCAGTGGGATGTGGGGAACATGCTCACTGCGGGCTTGGGTTGTGAATACGGAATAAGAGAGGAAATTTGTTTTGTACAAATTATAGGGAACAAGGAAGGGAAGAAATTCACAGTAGTCACGCACAGGAGGGGCGAACAGTACTGTTGAATAAGACTCTTCTTGCTTTTACTCAAATGCCTGTAAGCCATACTCAGTCAAGACATATTTACAGGAGAAGAAGGGCCACGCTGAAGTTGAATAATAAAGAAAACAATTTATTTTTTGTAGATTTAGAAATCCAGGTAGACCCATGTTAAATAATGGGAGGTTGTTTAAATTGCTAGTTACCAAGAAAATCCTACATTCTGATACCACGGTATTACCCAAACATATATTTTCTCTGGGACCCAATCCTAAAAGATCTGCACTAGTAGCCCAAGCTAACATCCCACCTTAGAGGGGCCTGATGACAAACCTGGGTGAAAAGAGATCCGGAAGGCCCCAGAGGGTCTGTCTTTGGGGTAGAAAGCCACAAGGACAGCTGTGAGGCTGCACCCTGGGCATCCCCAGCAGACGGTCCTGGTGCTGGAGCTCTGCAGCTTGCACAGGGCACCAGGAATGACCGACTGACTCCAGGGGGTCTCTCCACTCTAGTTTTTACAGAGAGGTGAAAACCAAGATTTATTAAAAGATGGCTAAATACATTGCTGGGTGCAAGCTGTGCAGGACAGAATTTCAACCCCAGAGTTTGAACACATGATTGTTGTATTAAATAATTTTAATTGAACTTACCCCCTAATTTGTCATTCGGGAAGGTCTTGGTTTGCCATTGCTAGGGCATACATGCTGTAAGAACTCACAGTTTAACAGAAGGACAGGGAATCTGATGAGTGATGAGGTTTACTTGCACATTTCTAATCCAGCCTGGATCTAAACTTCTCCAGCATCCAGGGACTCTTTGGATCCAGAGTTTTTCTCCAGGCCCATCTCTCCTTTTTTTTCAGATGACTGTTATTTTTTTGAAATATAACACTGTGCAAATAAAAGCGAAGCCATACTTGAATGTCAAGAAATGCATGGACAACATCAGAAATGTAGGGAATATATACTCAGGGAATAAGCTTCAGCAGCAATGCTAATTTAGTTATAGTTTTTAAAGCTGACTGCAAACAGCTGGGTAGCATTAACCGTATTAGGGAAACAAGAAAGGTGGAGCAAAATCTAGGGGACTAAGGTATGACAGTGCCAAATGTATGGAAAAGATTTGGAATATGTGAAATGTACTGCTGTTGGACCCACACCATGTAATAACGGTGATGTGGTGTGCAGCTATCTCTGGGACTTCCCAGCACACTACAAGATTTGTAGAGCAATGTCTGTGGCTTGTGGCAGGCCACTTTGTTGATAACACGGCAGGGAAATAGAAATACAAGTTAAAATAGCATGTGCTGTGTTCTTTTATAGAGGCGTCGGTCCTGCTAGAGAGGAGATCCTGACAGTCCTTTACTCTCTTTTCACACACATGCTGCAGCTACTTAAAAAGTCTGCGAATTCAAAGCTGGGAGATTAGGCTTAAACTACATCTGCTCCAGCTGCACAGCGCTTACTTCACACTTTACATTTTCCAAGAGCTGTGCAAACATTAACTAATTAGACTGAATCCCAGAAACACCATTCTCACGGTGGTAGGAGCTTTTATCTGCTTTTTATGGATAGATGGAGGCAAAGAGAGCTCCAGGAGCAGATGGCAAAACTTGTCCTTGCATAAGTGGACCCATGTTCAGGTTGTTTCCATAGTTCAAGTGCAAGTTTCATGGACTGCAATGTTAAGCACAACTGCTTTGTAAGGGGCTGGTTACTAGTGTGAGTGTGATGTTCAAAATATGGCCCTTTGTGGCTTGCCCAAGACCACACAGTGAGTTAGAAGCAGAACTGGGATTTCACTTCCTTTAACTCTGGTTTTCTCACAGTTGTGGTTTCATTGCAAACTTTTTGTGTTGCTTTAGTGTTTTTTAATTGCTTGATGTCTCTATACCTTATGGTAGATTAATTTTTAACCTTCTCATTAGAGATGGGCCTGAGGTGGAACAAAGATATGTTTTTCTTGACTCTGGGGACAGTAGGGTGTGTGCAGGTTTTCACCAATTGGTCATTTATCTACAAGAGGTGGTTGAAGCAACTTTTCTAAAGAGATAGACAACTAATTAATAGCAATTTATCTGAACAATTGATGCTTTTATGTTCACATGTTTACTCTTATCGTGTTTTATATTCTTCATGTGTTTCTTTGCAAAAACAACATTTGAGATGCATTTGAAAAAACAACCCGTTAGGGGAAAACTCATTTTGCACAGAGTTGCACAGCGTTTGTTAGATGATTTGTGCTGCACTCCCCAATGACATTGCTTATACAACTCCCCAAGAACTTTGTATTTCCAAGCATGCAATCAGACCAAGTAACACAGATGAAGTGCTGCTGACCTGTGCTAAGTGTTACACTCCCGGGCCATTCCTGACTGCTTGTCCCTTCCCCTCTGCCAGAAGTTACTGTCCTGTCAGATCTGCTAGGTTAAATAATTAATTAGGAATTTCTTTAGTCTCTGGCCTGGTCCTATGGATTTCAGCTTTAAAAAAATGCCAAACTGTAATCAGTTTCACATTATTCTTTAAATCATAATCATATCATAGAGCTAAGCTAGAGAGCAAAGGGAGGGAGAGCTGGACTGGCAGGGCTCGGAGCTTGGGAGAGTTTCCTTCAGCAGCAGCAGTGACAGGGAGCAGGGATGGAGAGGAGGCTGGGGATGGCACTTGCTGTAGCTGGGTCAACAGCAGCGGTCTTAGGTGGGCCAAGCGTGCCCTCATTGTATCACCAAGTGTAAAATTCATGTTAAAATTTGTTTTGGAATTTGCTTTTGGAGAACAGTTGAAAACTCAGTCTCTAAAATTAGCTTTTAGCAAGTATTCCTGTTTATAAAGTTCATTCACAAGCATGTTTATGGAAAGTGAGCCCAGAAGGGAAGGAATGCAGTAAAAGTACATTCATCTGAAAATTCAAATAAAAATATTTGCTTTGAATCAGAGGCTTTTTTTTTAAATACTTCTGTGCTCTTTGTCGAGTTTGTTAGTACTTTTGTTGTCCAGCAAAACAGAGTCACTGTCCTGAACTTTCCTCTTCTCGTGACCACACAGTATGTGTGAGTGAAGGCTCGAGCCTGTTGTATGGGGGAGCTGTTGGCCTTGTTTGTGAGCATGGGAAATCATGGTTATTAAAAAAAACCCAACAAACAACCAACCAAACCCCACAACTCCTCCCACTCACAAAGTCAAATATAAAAAAATTAATCAAGCCTTCACAAGACTGGCTTAAAATAATGAGGTTTCTAAACTGACAGTTTTCATTTGTCTTCTGGATTCTGAGGCGGGCTCGGTAAATCACAATCAGTTTACGGGATTACCTTGTTATTTTCCTTTAACGTTTCTGTCCTCTGCTGCCAGCTGCTTGTTCCTGCGTCCTGCCTCTCAGGCAGAGCTGAACCACATAGCCATTCCCCATGTGATGCAAGGAAGGAGGGAGAAGAAGGATGTGGAAAGAGGTGGCTTCAGGAAGGTGGGACAGAAACTATTCGAAACAGTGAGAGAAAGC
Source organism: Pterocles gutturalis (assembly GCF_000699245.1). Lineage (NCBI taxonomy): Eukaryota > Metazoa > Chordata > Aves > Pterocliformes > Pteroclidae > Pterocles > Pterocles gutturalis. The sequence continues at coordinate 27,853 of NW_010143572.1, forward strand.
AGCTCGGGAGGCAGATGAGCAGAGTAGTGGAAGTGAAAATTGTTGTTGTTGCTTCCTCAGTTCCTTACATATCTGCTAATGCTAATCAGATACCAAAATCCTGTGAGCACTCCCTTCAGATGTTTGTCCGCGTGGGGCTTGACAATGATGTACTTGGGGAGGGTTGAGACACAACATCACCGTTAGGTGGGATTCTCTCACTCTTATCTCCTTGTTAAGCAGTCCCAGGTTAGGCAGGAGGGCACGGTGTGACAAAGGAACCCAAAACTCCCCATAGGTCACCTCCCTTAGAGAAAATGCAGTTCTGCTGCCCTAATATTAACTTTTTGGATTGAAAAGTGCTTTGATCTCATCATATGTTGAGAGCTGCAGACTTGCAAATGCAAAGTCATTCCGCTGACTTCGGTGTATCAGCTCAGCATGAAGCCAGACTCCCTCCACGCAGTAAGAGTTAACCCTGCTATCTCTATTAATTACTTGTATTTGGTTACTTCCATTTAACACACAAAGTCTATCTGATTTCTTATCTCTATTAGCTATAGAGGGAGACTGATGAAATCCCTTCACAGATGATATTAGAAACAAATGTTTTCCACCAGCTTTGATCATTTAATGTTGGCAAGCTCTCTGTTTTCATCCTTTTAAGCAAGTAGGATCACTGTGTAAAGAGGTGGACATGAACCAGAGCTGCTGATCTGAATACATAGATTTTTGGAGAACTTTGGATCCAGAAATTAATATCTAACTAAGAAAAAGCAAATACACGGGGAGGCAAGGACACCCTTTGATTTGAGCCTGTTTCAAATGCTGCAGAGACTGAGATGTGAAGGTGAACATGGGTCACCTCTTTCCTCTTTGAATGTTTTTATGAAATTATTTTAATGGATTCGGCTTACTTATGATAGCTAGGTGGACTTGCAAACTACCCAGGACACAACGTGGGAAAATTGCTCTGTCAGGGCCCTTGCAATCTCCAGAGATGCCTTAATCCAGTACCTTTTACAAACACTAAAATAAAGTCATTAAAAATTTTAAAACGTCAATCAAATTCTTTCCCACATTCATGTGTCTTTAGCTGTGTGTGGTAGGAAAAGGATCCAAAGAGTTTTCTCTTATGTTTGCTTTCATGGCAATGAACTGAACTGTTCCCCAGAGCCTTCACTTTAGGGTTTCATGGTACTGAAAATTTAGTGGGCTTTAATCTGGCCTTGCCTTCTCTTGTGTTGTAAAATGTGCAGCAGTTACTGTTCAAGGACATATTTAAAGTTCTCCTTGTTTAATGTTAGAACTGGTGAAAAAACATAGTTTCTGGTGGCAATCGTTCTAAACTCCAAATCTTCTTCAGTCAGCTCCTTGATCATCTACTAGTTTGCCTTCAGAAATGAAGCTGTTTCAGAAGATGTTGTTTGATTTGTGGATTGTTTGTTGTTCTCATACTTTTTAAAAAAAACCCACTGTTCTCACATCGCTATCAAGAAGGACAAAAAACATTTGCCTGTAAGTTCCTCTTACTTCTCTTGTCCAAAAAAGAACATCTAATTGAGTATTTACCTGAGCAATTGTGAATTGCATATTTTAGGGTTTTTACTGTTTTTTTAATGTTTACTGCATTCTGTATGTATCTTTTAGACAGTGTTTTTTGTAAGGATCTTAAAATGCCTTACAAAATCTGCTTTGCATCATGCACCCTATTTTGTAGACTGAGAAAGTGAGACCAAAGGGAGCTAATTTCTGGCAGAGTCAAGACTTCTGGACTAAAAGTTTAGAGGCCTCCAACTGGACAAAACCAGCTCCTTTTTTATGTACCTTCTATAAATTCAGTACAAGCCCACAATCATTTATGGCCACCAGTGACTTCTACTTTTAGGACACACTGAATGCTCAGCATCTCACAGGGACGGCAAAAAACTTTATTCCTTCTATTTCTCTATCAGAAGTGATATCTTATAGTTCTCTTTGATGGTGGCAATACAGAATTTTGGACTCTACTCTGTCTTGATTATATGAAGCAGATAATAAGAGGATGTATGTCCTTCACTGATACAGATGGAGTCTCTTCATGGATAAGATGTGTCAGCGACTTAATGTTCCTCTACTGTGCCTTCCTTCAGAGCACTCTCCAAAAACATGTGTGAAATCATGCCATATGATTCACAGTCTGATGGCATACATGCCTTGATTGCTTCACTTAAAAAAAAAAGAAAAATCTGTGATTGGTCATATCAGAAAGATTTTCTTCAGCTGGATGACTTTTGGGTTCCATCCTTTGATTTCAGCTTCAAGTTTCAAGTCCAAATGAACCCCAAATAACAAAAAACCTCTGAGTCCCACCTGGTTTCAATACAAAATCATGTTTTGTGTTCATTTCAAAATAGGCCCAGGTTGGTTCAAAAGATTCATAAACCTTGGCAAACTTTTCAATGAGCGTGATTTAAGTTTCTGTGTTTGCACTGTGTGGTTTTATTCTGAATGTTTCTCATGGTCTTAGTTAGGAACGTAATATGGATTCACTATAACATCAGCTGCATGATATCTTGCCTGCATTTGATGGTTGGTGCTCATGTTTTGATATATATCTACAAATATTCTTATATGCACAGCTGAGAACTTGCTTAACTTAAAAGATTGCCTTTCCTTAGATTAATTAAGAATTTTGTTTCACTTGTAAAATAAACACATTCAGCATTACAGATGGAGAAAAAGAAATCTAAGGGAAGGAAGCTTAGGAAGTTGGCAGATCCTCAGAAGAACTATATTAAAGAAACAAGCATAAACACTCTGAATATGGAAGGAAGGCTAGTAATTTCAGCTAGGGACAAATTTGATTAAATTATGAGCTTCTCAGAGCCTCTATAATAAGGAGGAAGAGCACAGAAACATCCCTTTCACCCCTTTTTCCCTGTCTCCTTAATATCTAGGGATGAGATGGCATGGTCGAGGAGTACACAGAGGTAAATAGTATTTTTCTGGTTTTAATATTGGCAAGGTAGAGTTTACCCAGCTTCTTGAATATCAGGCAGGAGTCTGACACGTTTTTATTCATCCCACAGAATGTGTTTCTATTGTATATTACTGCATCACTGGAGAGACCTATGTCCTGAAATTTAGACTCTGATCTGAATTTCCTCCAGATTTGCAGATGCTTTGGATTTTGCTTCATAATTAAGATTATTAGGAGATATGTACTGCTAGTTATTTGCATTGGTATATTCCAGGTTGTTTCCTCCACTGAGCCAGAACTCAACATAAAGCAGCATAGGATTGCTTTTCAATTTCTATGCTTCTGTTCTTTGATATCACATTTCCTTCCAGTCGAAGTTCCGCCGTTTACATACTACTTCAGTGAGAAAATATGAGAAATAAAATCCCAGTGAAATAAATCTATCTTCATCTCATTTCTCTCCGCCTTTCACAGATGCCAGCTTAATACAATAGCTCTTTGAGATGACAGACCCATGTGGGGCAGCAGCTCCAGTGACCCGAACGCTACGGTGTACAACTCAGCAGAGATTCCATAGCAACTGCAGAAAAAAATTGGTAAAAGCTATAGATCGTCATGAAGGTATACTTTCAAAACTGCCCCTTTATTTATATAAAGTGTGTGTGCATTCCTTGAAAGCAGGAGATTTGGAGGTTTCACGGAACAGCCCCGCTGGTCATTGCTCAGCGTGGTGATGCATTTGCAGCGTTGCCGGCAACACACACAAGCAGAAGGACTGTCTCACAGACCTTGTCTGAATGGTGTAGCTAAAATCACCTCCTTTTGGCTTAGCTGGGAGCGGTGTTCCTCTCTGCCTGGCTCAGATTGCCGCTGATGCTTTCAGTTAGAGATAGCTGAAAATACTCTGTTTTGTACTTTTTGCGTCAGAAAATAGGGTTTCATCAGCAATTACATTTGTCAAAATGGAGGTGGAGGTCCTCAAAAGAGGAACCTTTATTTTAAGCAGTTTCCAAACAAAAGCTTTGAGCTCTGTTTTGGATATTTCATGGGAGTTGTGGGGTCTTACACTATGTGGCTGGGAATACAAAAAGACATTTCAACCCTGAGCGTGTGAAGGACATGACCGTAGCACTCCAATCAAAAACAAAAGTGAAAGATCTCTGACTCAAAACCTGTGTGATCTGGAGCACTTCTGGCAGCCAGTGAGAAATGGCATTATATCAACAGTTCGTCTCCTTTTCTTAAAAACTAACTCAGGGCCACCTTGCAGTTTGGAAAAAGAAAAGTTTAGATGCACTTTGCTGGATAATCTTTGAAAATCCCAAACGAATAATCTTAAAAATCTTTTTCCACTGGAAGCCGCGGTCACTCCACAACTTGTCACACCCTTTGGCAGAGGAGCACGGAGGCTCGGCAGCAAGGAGACCATCCTGTTTCCTGGAAACTCATTTACTGGTGCAAGTCACAAGAGACATAAAAGTCTTTCTAGAGTGCCCATAAAAATGTAGACCTAACCCTATTTTTTTTGTCATCCCTAAGTTGTTTTTGGTGGGAATTTATTTGCCTAAACTGGCAAAATAACGACCTCTTTTCTTCTGAGAAAAAAAATCCAGGTGAAAAAAAGATTGTAGGTTTACATAAAAGTGGATTAGAAGTGCAAATCCATATTTTCTCCGATGTAAATAAAAGCGAAACTTAGCCTGATACTTTATTACTTTTCCATTTTGTTTCAGGCTGCTTAATACTTTCTGTTCAAAGGTAGTTTCAAGCCAGTAAAGATTCATTAAAACATTTTAGTGGCAGTTTAAGAGTACTTTATGAATTATATTATTATTTATTATTAATCACGTCTCGGTAAACTGGGAATTTAAGAGGTCAAATACAGTTGGCATTTTATAGCTGTTTCTCACTAAAAAAAATCATCTTCTAAGCAGACTCAGTTTGTAATAAAAATTAATTTTCAGGGCTAGCCATTATCAGTTTGGGAACATTTGACTCCTACACTTTTCACAGCTGAGGAGGGAACATGGAGGGAACATTGACAACCAGCCGAAACTCTTTATTGCCGTCCTATGTGGTGTACATTTGCTCTCCCCAGGATAACTAGTGTCACACTTGTCAGCAGTACATAAAACAGACAAACCTTTTTTTTTCCCTTCTTCTGTGTGACCAGAGCCCCACCGGTTCCTACTGTCTCAGGACCCAGCCCAATGCTAGTAGCCTTTTTCACGGCTGCATTTTAGAGTTCTGTGCTCCATGTCTCCTGAGGATCTCAAAGGATTTTGTGTATGCTCATAATTAATTGCACTTCATAGTATTTCCAGGAAGTGGGAAAAAAAAAAAAAAAAGCCTTTTTTTACTGATTTGGAGAAGTATGTGTCAGAGGAGCCTGTTGGTTGTGCTCATTAAAACAATGAGAACAAACTCAGAAATCCAGAGCGAGCAATGTGCAGCTCCTGCTCTCCAGCCTCCCGCATGAGCTTTTAGTCTTCACAAATGCCTATGTGGCCTCTTTGCCTGTCCTCTGCACTGAATTACTTTCTTTATTTGCTGTAAGATACCAGCATGGATTTCCTCATGTAATTGTGGGTTTACATCTTTCAGCACAGGTTGCTTTTCTTCATGTCTTGGCTCTCTCTCCTTATCTCCTTCTCAGAGCAGTTTCTGAGCGAACACTAATAAATTCACATTTTGGTACAGGAGAGCCCTTCTGAAATGAAAGATGCATGCAGAGATAAAATACCAAAGGTGAACATCTCAAAGACAACAGAGAAACATAAGGGAATAGATGGCATCTCTTGCAGTGACATTTTCTGAAAGGCTTTCAAAGTTTCTGGAACCTTCACTTCTTACCAAATTCATTCCGTCCATGTGTTTGCAAACATTTTGTTTTAGAGTAATGCCTAAAGTCACAGATGCTTCAGGTTGTTAGCAAGGATATTTTTTACGAGTGCAGGTGGAAGCCTGGATCTAACCCTGTTATTTCAGGTTGGCCAAGCTCTCACATCTCCAGGCGCAGAGCAGAAAGAAAGACAACTCTGTGCAGGACCGAGCAGCAGACCACGTGGAGAAGGGGCATCCATGCATTCGACGTCCAGTCAACAGGGTGAACAATTTCTAGTGACACCTGTGAGACGCATTCTGTTATTGGGCTGGTGTGCCATTCGATCAAGCAGATTTAGCGGTGAAGGTAAGGGTCCAGAGGTGAAGGTACAGCCTCATTATTGCCGCAGCGTTGTGCAGCGGTGCTCTGACGTGCCAGACCGCATTAGACTCACGGAGGGTGTTTGCTAGCGCGGCGCGTTAAGCCGCAGGTGTTCTGCACTGTACAAAGCCTTCAAAGATCAGTCTCAAATGTTTCTGTTACCATAAAGAGGATTAAAAGGATTTTAGAACGTAGTGGGCTGGCCCAACTGCTGGTGAAATTGCCAACATTTAGCAAAAAGGGTGGGAGGCTGGAGCAGCGGGGTGGAGTGGGGGCTTAGGGGAAGCCATACGGTACCTTTCAGGGGGGTTTTATGATCCAAATGTGGATCTGTAGCACTTTCAACTGGAACTCATTAAGAATTCATGGAGCAGAAAATGCAAGAGGTTCTGGAAATGAGGACTTTGAAAGGCCAAATGTGAGCTGTAAATAAAATAGAGTGGATATTCAATTTTGGCTATTAAATATCTTGGAATATTTTCTCAGATCAGCAGGTCAGGCTTTCAACTAAAAACCTACCCCTAAAACAAAAGGACAAATAGAAGGAGTTTTATAGACTCTTAAGGCAGAGAGCAGATAAAGACCATAATCAGATATCATGTGTCTCAAAAACATGAGAGCTGATTGATTAGAAATGCTGAACAGCACCATTCATTCTGGCTCTGATTGAGCAATGTACCAAAGCATGTGTTTATCTTTAAGCATCTTTTGAAATCCCATTGACTTCAATCACCATTGACCCCTGTTACTGCAATTGGACCCTTGGGAAGACACAGCTTTCCTAAATATTATGTGTATAAACAAGAGAATCAGGAACAGCCAGACTTGAGAAAGCCAGCAGCTTAAGCAGAGTGTACCAGGATCACTAAGAAACCATCTCCTACCTTCATCCATAACGTGTAGGTGGTGCTGGAGTTGGAAGTCATTGATCATTGTATTTTCTGGAGGTCAAGACCTTTTCAAGAGAACATTTTATCTGCTGCTATATTCATTGGAGGCCCACTTTAGAGAAAAGCCTCCTTCCCTTTGAGCCTCGATGCTGTCTTAGGATGTGGACAGCAAGTCACTTCAGGGGTTTGGGGATAAGTCTGTGTGAGTAAAACGTTGTTTTGGACTAGCTTTATAGGGAGCCCCTCCAGGAACAAAGATGTAGCTCGTGGTGTCAGTAGCTGAATGCTAGCCGAAGGAACATCACCTGGTTTGCAGCCTCATCCTCTCCTTTTGCAGGTGCAGTTTTGTGCTGGCATTTAAATGCAGCCACAACATTGACCCTGGCTATGGTAATTTTTCTCTTTGAAAACTTGGACTCTTCTACCAGAGGTGATTTGTGCATTGTGGGCTTTTCTTATTTTCCTGCTATGTGGCATTTGATGAATATTAAGTGTTACTTGTGTTTTTACTCAGAAGTCTTCAAGGGTAGCTGTCCAATCTGTTATTGCAACAGCATAACAATAACAAATAAAGATTTGATAGCAAGCTGTTGATCAAAGGTGGAGATCAAATAATGAGGAGCAATGGCACCAGATCTAGAGGAAGCAAGGCCCTTCTGTGCACGAGGTCAGCTGGTGCACAACACAATTTAGTCTGAAGAAATGCAGAGTATTAAATCTGGGAATAATAAATCAAAACAGGGAATAAAATTTCTCCTGCTTATGGGAACACCTGTTGAAAGTAAACTCAAGTTAAACAAACAACTCTCAGAGGAACTGATTATTGCCTGTAATTTTCAATGGTGGTTTTTCCACCTTAAGAGAACACTTAGCAGCTTGCAAGAGCATGTTAAAAATTTAGTTTGCAATTTTAATATAACTGTTGTCCTCTCTGGTCAGCCTCTTCAGTGCCTGCAAGACGTGAGGATTATTAAACATATGAGAAAACTGGAGGACCTCATCAGCCCATGGGTAGATCGATCAGTCAACACTGTCTGAAAAGAAAAATATCCTCCCAAAAAGAAGAATGTAGGCACCTGATGCATCAGTGAGCTAATGCCTCCTTGTGACACTATAAAATTTGATTAGTATGTGCAAAATATTCTGAAGTCCTTAGAAGGGTGTGAAAAATGTCTGTAGGATTTAAATATTACAAGTTGTGTTATGGGTAGAAGCAACTTTACAATGCACACTAAATATGAAAGTTCCAGCTCAAGCAATTTAGCATAGAATTTATTGACACATTTAGAGTGTGCCTAATTTTGGCTTGTCTGGCAGACATTTGGTCTTAAGTTTAAGGGATTTCACAGTGGGTATCTGCAGTTACCAAAAGTTCACGAGCACTGCAATTGTCAGAAGTTCACTTACATTGCATACCTCAGTTGTGCAGTGACTAACCTGCTATAGCTAAATGCTAATGTTTTACATTGTTGGGAGACTGTGAGTGCGCTGATGGAGAAAAGTTTATAGCTTTTAAGCCTGTGTAAAGTCACTGAAAAGTATGTGTCAGAGGTAGAGTTTTTAAAAGTAACTGGAAATCCCTTTCCAAGTCGCAGAAATTCAGTAAGGTCCTTGGTAATGTTACAGTTATTCCCCCAAAAACATAGTAAAATAATTCATTTCTTGTTACTGGGGGACTCTTTGCCTTTTGTAGCTACACTCATCTTTGATGAGCACCCATAATGGGCATTCTGTAAATCTGTGTGAAATATTATAAGACACTGTTTCCCCCTTCATTTTAGCAGAAGCTTCCTTTTTTACCTCAGCACAGAATCTGGTTATATCTTGGAAAGTGTGAACTGATAAGTTTCTGAATTACTAGTAATGTACTTTAAATATTTCAACTTTGTATTTTATCTTGCTCTTTTAATAGAATTGCACTTCTCAGATGAGCTTCTTTCATTGGCTTAATATTACATCACAACATTCAGACGCCCCAACTTTATCTTCAGGAGGCTGTGTTCGTCATCTCACACCTACCTATATCTTTTATTTCCCGCTTGCATATTCTGGTCTGCATTCTTACAGATAGACTAATCTCATTCTTTATACCCTTTTCTGCATCTTGAATTTGCTCTTTCTTTGTGCTGCGCCTTACTCTTAGAACAGATGCTTTTGGTAACTCTTCCTAGCTCTCAGGTCTCCTTTCATTTAAAATGAAGTTCAGGTATGCTTCCCACCTTGGGTTGCTTGCTGGTAATACTGTCAAATCTGGAGTAGCTTAACTGAAAGCTTGTCCCTCTTAACAAACTCTTTGGGACATGAGACAGGTCTTATCAAATGGTTCACAAAGAAAAAAATGTAGACTAAATTTCCTTTACCTCTCCATTCCAAGCAGAAGAAAAAAATGCAATAAAAAGAATTGTAATTAAACCATAGATGTATCAATATTTCTACTTTGGATGGTTATTTAGCATGATGAATTTTAACATGCTGCCTGTCTAACACAAGGTCTTATTTTGCCACACTCATTGAATCTGGACATTTTAAGAAATGGTAACAGGCTTCATAGAATAAAATGTTTGATTTCCAGATGATCAGCCACTCAGTTCCTGCTGTGTATTTTCCTGTGCCACCAGTGTTTTTTAGCTCAGAATAAATAATCTTATTGTCCATTTACCAAAACCGTTTACTCACTCTAAAAATTATCTTTAGATATTCTCTCAGTTTTTCTGGGACTATTCCTCATATAAATGGTGCATGCCACAAGAAAATGCTTCTATCTCTTTCGGATGCCCTTACCTCGAATGGCACTACATATGCACTCATATAAATGGTGCATGCCGCAAGAAAATGCTTCTGTCTCTTTCGGGTGCCCTTACCTCGAATGGCACTACATATGCTGAACTAATTGATTGCCACATTGATCATTTTACTATCATCCTTTCTCTGCACTTATATTTTCACAAACTTGCTCTTAGTTTTCTGCTAGAACAAGTCAAGAGGGATATTTTTCTTACTCAAAAAGGACATAATAGAAAAATACTGCTTGAAATTCTGCTCACTTAGAGAACTCATTTCCCCATACTTTTCCATTTTTAACAGAAAAAGAAAAGAAGCTTGCTTCTTTTTATGCTAAAAAAAATAAAAAACTGGAGAGCAAAAAGTTAAGGTCAATGTTTCTGTGGCTGGCTAAAAAAAAGGTTGCTTCTTTTTATGCTAAAAAAATTAAAAACTGGAGAGCAAGAAGTTAAGGTCAATGTTTCTGTGGCTGGCTGAAGTTTCTTTTTCACTGTCTTTAACTTTTCAAGAGAAACATGGGAAAGCCATCCAAGTCTTTCATTTTGGCTTTTAGTAACCTCATTCACCCCAATGCCTTCTCCCCCTCCCAAAACAGTCCCAAAAGTGATACAGAAGCCACAATGTTTTAGAGTACTGATTACTCTTGCAATTGTGCATTGCATCCTCAGATTGCTTACATTGTTGAAAGCAGGCTGCATGTGCATAAGCTGCAGCCTTGATACTCACCATAGCACCCTTGCAGGGATGAAGTACAGCGATGAATGTAGATTATGCTCTGATTTTACATCCATCAGTTACATTAATTACAGCCACTGCAGCTTACATCTGTGCTCAATGGTAAGAACAGGCTTATGCATTTTTTTTTTTTTTTAATGAGCACCTGAATTTCTTCTGCTTACTCACTTAAACATCATTTTACCTCCTTGTGTCTTGTTCTGCATGCTAGGTAGGGCTGATCTGTGCTGATAAATAATCACTTTTTTTGTGCCCTGAATGCTTCAGTTGTTGGTGAGCAAGTTTTAGCCTCACTAAAACTTTGCACAGCACTTTGAATCAACCCGGATGGGAGCAACCGTACTAATTTCGTGTGGCCACACCGCAGCTGGCAGAGTCCACAGAGCACTCAGCAAATTCACCTCCGAGGCTGGACAGCCGGCTGAGCAAACACGGCAGAGTTATGTCCCTTCTGACAGGTGAGTCAGAAGCATATCCATGGTGACAGCAGTAAGGTGTCTGTATGTTCTTCCTTCTGCTGGGTTTTGAAAGAAAATTAAGATGATGTGAAAGCCTAAATACGGTCTTGTGTTTTCCAAATAGACCAGAAATTTAGCTGGTGCAGTGTTGTTGGAATGGCTGCTAAGGTTGTAAAAAGGTTTTGTGTGACCAGGGTGCTGTGCGTTGTGCTCTCCTTTATCATTCAGAAGCAAAGAGAGATTTCTTGTTTACACGTACAGCATCTGCAGAAGTACAGATCTGCACCTACAGACACAAAATAATGGCTTAGAAGTGTTCCATCACTTGCAAAATTGTTGATAATGAAACAGCTGTTTGTTTGCTTTCAGACAGGTCTCGGCTGACCACGGTGTGACTGGGGAAAATGAGTTACTGTTATCTCACTGTACAGCCGTGTTGGACCATGGGTTTCAGTTGAGGGTCTTCCCAGAAACATCTACATGTAGGTGTTTCTTTAAATACTTCGGTTTCATCAGGTAACTACGTACAGGTATGAGAGGGGCAATATTCGGGTAGATGTGAGTAAATATATGCCCACATCTTCTGTCTTAAGGACAATTTCTGAAAAAGGAATAGCCACTTAGCCTCACCAGCTCCTGCCATACTGTAATATGAAAAGTAAGGAAAATACTGGTGAGTTAGTAGCTTTTTTTTTTTTTAAAGATAATTAACAGGATCTTGATGGTAACTGCATCCCACGAAATACATTTTGATATGAGTTAGGGGTATGATTTTTTTTTAAGGAAATATAACAAATAGAAAAGCAACCATCAGGTTGTTTGAACTAGTGCCAGTTTGCAGGATCCTCAAGAGTTGCCAGAGAAGAGGCAGTTCTAGCTCTGCACCTTAGCTCACCTCTGAAGACCAAACGCTACGAGGGAGAGTGGGATGTATCATATGGAGTCAAATGCAGACATAGCGGGTGCCATGGAGGGATCCTTTCCCCTTCTCTGCCAGCCGGCACAGAGGCAGCCAGCACAGGGTGTGCTGCTGGGCGCCAGCGTGGGATGTTCGGGGACGCTTGGGCCTCTTCCCAGTTGCCAGCAAACCATGTTTTTGAGTTCTTTCTTGAAAGCAATCAGTGCCCTTAGCAACTTATTACAGCTCCAGAGAAAACAGTAGTTTGCTTTTATATATGGACACCATAGTGACATAACAGTAAACTTACAGCAATTCTCTGTGTTGCTGCCATTTACAGCAGTTGCCTCAGGAACTGCAAATATAGTTGTATGTTTTATTTGAGTATTTGAAAAGGGTCACTGTCAAGTAACTTAGACCAAAAATTTAAGCTTTGGTAGGAAAGGAGAGAAAGGCTACAAAAGGCTCCATTAATAGGAGTGTTTTCAAGAATTTAAAAATACAAAGGTAAGTTACAGCTATTTAAAAATATTTTTTGCTACTTCGCCCTGCAGCATTTGCAGCCCATCACCAAGGGTGTTGGGTTAGTTGGACCACCAGCAAGGGAAGGAGATGGGAAAGAGAAGCAAAACTGATTATGCCTTTTGATTTTCTTGATTGTCCAAAAACTTAAACTGCTTTACCATACAAAAGTGAGTTTGATTTGTTTAATGCTTTACTTTTTCAAAATTTGAATGTCATTCACTCAAGGGAAAAAGAAAAGATCATGGAGTTTGGAGTTTAACCAAAACTTTTTTCCCCCAGTTTTCATGAATATTTTGTATTTGAAATATTTTTTCTCATTTGCATATTTCAATTATTTGATTAAAAGAGAGAAGGAAACCTATGACCTACAGTGAAGATCACTTACTATTTCCATAGAACAGACACTGCTCCTCTGACTTTGGGATACACTCCAGGTCAAATTCCACTTGGTTTGTTAGTCTAAATCCACAGCAAGTGTCCCCAGCAGATTTCAGAGAAGACTCATTGTAATTTCACAGTCCCCTGTCAAGCTAATGAAGTTACATTGGGTCTGAAGACTGAAACGGAGAAGTCTGAGGGAACAAGGCCTTAGTTAGCAACTCACATAAAGTACGAGTCATAAGTAAAAATGTTGATATTTTGAGGAAATTCATCTATATTTTAGACTGGATACATTCTACAGATAAAGATTTACATTTGAAAAATCCAGGCTGAAGGATGAATCACCTTGTAATCTTTATGTGCAGAGATGTATAAAGTGTTGGTGGACACTGCACTATGCTACACCACTACGTTAAAAACAGCAATTACCGAACAACAGATTTCACACATTCCAAGAAAACAAAAAGGTTCTTGCTGTTGTCTTTTGCAGGCGTAGCTTTTGTAGTGGATATTTTAATGTAGATCTAAATGAAGGAAAATCCTTCTGTTGCAGAGACAGAAGTTCCCTTTGCATCCTACAGTATGAGTATAAAGATCCTAATGCTTTACAATATCCATCACATATCTTTAAATTGATTGTGAAAAGATGAATAAGAGACTAGCTGGCCACCTACTTCTTGAAACCCCAAATTGCCGATTAAAAATTGTTAAGCATGTGAACCTAAGAAAAACAAGGTTTAATGACCTTATCAGTGTAAACTGTCCTGAAATTATCTGACCTTGTAGCCATACACTGGTCTCTTCTGCAAGGACTTGATACTTGAGTTTCCTTTCTGCTCTAAGAAGGAAAGATAGGAGTTTCAGACCACACATTGAGCTGCCTCACTGTGATGTTTAGGGCTGTTTCCATGTTTGATGATAAAACCATAAGGTATGCATGTTCTGCTATGAGGACATGTGGCACTATTTTAGAAACTACTTGCGTAACTTTGACCACTGAAATACATAGAGTGAAACATAGGCCAGCATTCCAGAAATGCCTTATTCTTTCATCTCCACTATGGTTTTATCATGCAAAACTCAGACAAATTCTGGCAAGGAAATTAATTTCTTGCTTTCTTTTTAATAGAGAAGGAATAGGGATTGCTTGGGTGGTAGGAGACATTCGGAGTTGCAGAATTAGACAATCAGATATTGCACCTCCTTACCCAGCTGTAAATATTCTTCTCACTGAATAAACATTGAACACAGGGTGAGTCAGCTATCAGATGATTCCCAGGAGATCAAGGGAAAAATTAAAAATAACCCCCCACAAAATATAAAACCAAAAGATGATCAAATAGTTGCAGACACTCTAATTGATTTGCTTGTTAGAATTCACTGAAACTTCTAGAAGATCTGCTTGAGCTTTGTTTACTTCAAGGCTTTTTATTATCTCCATGGGAAAAAGACAGAGTTGAAGAAGGATGTTATAGAAAAGAGTCGAAAGGCTTAAGCTGTCCTTTCAACAGTTGTATTATTTTTAATAATGGAATAAGGAAGGAAGAGGGTTTTTAGAAGTGTGTAAATGATAGTTTGTTTTAAATGATAGATAGTTTTAAAATAAAACTGGTTTTGAAGTGGTTTTCCTTTTCCTCTTTGCATTCATTGTATAAATTGCTTTGTCTCTACTTTTTATGTTTTCCTGTATTGCATTTTGTTGTGGAAGATATGTAGCCTTTTTCTGGTCTTGATTCTGCAGGTCCCAGAGTTAATCCTCAGCTTCCTAGAGATGAATACCGCTAGAGTTACACTAACTGCCAGCATCTCCACTGCAAGCAATGCCACAGCATGCCAGTTGTGTACCCATTTTGTCTCTACTCCTGTTTATCTTGTGTGCTGATGAGGAGAGAGCATAATCTACATTGCACAAAGCACAGGGTCAAGATTCAAGCTTGACTACCTGAACAAGTCTGACTCTGAGGAACTCTCTATGTCCTTTCCATACCTGTATTCCTAAAAAGAGGGATCTTGAAGAGCACTATCACAGTCCCAGTCAGGCTGCTGTTGTGGTAGGTACTGCAGAAAGAATTCAAAAAATAAGAGGCGCTGCCTAAAGCAGTCATATTCAATATATGTATTAGGATGTGATTCAGAAAAAGTTTAGGTTTTGAAATTAAGGTAGGAACTGAACAGAACAGAAAAATCAGATAAGAAAAAAAATGCAGACAGAAATCACAATATGACAAATGATGAGCAGGAAAAAAATACACCCTTACTTCAAAGATGAGAAGGTGGTGGCTTTCAGGATGTAGATGGAGTGATAGGAAGGTGCTTGTGCTTGGAGGAGACTAAGAAAAGGGGGTCAAATCAAGCATTATGGGCATGGAGGAAGATGGAAGCGAATAGTTGTGTGCTAGAAGATCAAATAGGATAGAGATAATCACTGTAGGATTTTATGAACAAAGATAAGAAGTTTATTTTTGATACAGTAATGGGGAAAGAATTAATACAAGAATGCAGAGGCAAGAGTGCAATCACACTGCCAAGTCACAAATCTGATCCTACCCGCAGTGTTTTGGGTGGATGGAAGGAGGATGCAGCAATATGACAATGTTTAAGGCCCCCAAAAGTTGAAGTTGTATTATAGGCAGAAACACAAGAAATACGAAGTTTCTGCTTTCCAGGCAGACAGAAAACCCTGAATATTTGGTACAGAAACAAAAGTGGTAAGACAGGGAGATGGCCTACTGTGGAGGCATCTGGTTATCTGGCTCTAGTAGCTTATTGGAAATGCTGACTGTAGCCTCTTCCCAACGAAGAAGGAGTCCGTTGCTCTCTATTGGGATCTTTCATTGGATTCACTGGCAGAGAACCGAATATCGGTTTGTAGAATGAGGAAAGTAAAACAGACTGTTATGCTAAGCCAGTCCAACACAGTATCATTATTTCAATATAAATACATATGGTTTTTTACAGGAAACAGAAAAGGCTGACACCCTTTTAATGAATAAATCCAGCAGAATCAGGATGAATAATAATTCTAGTTACTCTGCTTTTGGCTGTTCCTCAGTTCAGCAGAATCCAGGTCTATCACAGAAATGTTTCACTGTGTAACACATTCTACTTGACTGCTTTTATCTGTTCATGGCACATGCAGAGCAGTAGTGAACATTTAAAGGAAAATATGTGTTCCAGTAGTACAGGTATATGAAAAAATATCAGCAGAATTCTTCCATAGTTTGCTTTAGAAAAGAGGTGAGTATGATCTTTCAAACTGTTTGTTGGAACCATGTTAGTGCTGTAGTGTTAGCATATATAGGTATCTGTATCGCACGATTACACATGTATAGAACATATACAATGTGTAAGTGTGCTAAAAATGTTTGGAGTTTTTTTACAAGATTTTTAATCTATCAAGAATATTGGCTAATGGAAATAAAAGCCTTTCCTGAAAAGGCATCACTTGTTATTAATCTTTTACTGTTCTAAGAAATGTACATTCTTATCTGAAAACTCAAGCTAGTTTCAATGAGCTGCTTATTTAAAAATTGAAGGTATTATACCAAAAGAAAGATGTTCACTTGTGAGTGCTGTTCACTTTACAGCCTGTGAGGAGAGGCAAGGAGACAAGAGAATTAACAAGCTGTGGCCTGATCCACCCATCAGAGTTGTGCCATTGGGTAGGCTGAGTGCACCTTTACCGTTCTTCCCTGTGCTGAGTAGCTACAGGCAATGCCACAGAATGAAGTCCCCTAAATTCACCAAGAAAAGGTTACTTGATAAATGCTTTGGAATTTCCTCTAAACTGCGAAGCTACTAGATGCTCAGTTATAAAGTGGAAAGAGAAAGCAAAGTGTGGGACCCCATTCTATAAGGCAGTCTTTGAGAGATTCTCTGAAAGAAAATTACCATGGGAGCAACAGAACATGAAAGTCATATTTGGTATATTTTATATCTGTAATTTATTGATTGTGTGTGTTTATTTTGTAAAAGCACAACTAATTTAATAATAAAAAGCTTTCCTTCATGAGGATAAAACTTCTTTTTGCTTTAAGTATGTTTCGTGCTTACTTAGATGACAACAACAAATGCAGGAACCTAATTTTCATGGAAAGGATAAATCCCTATAAATCAACAAAGCAGACACATCTTGAGGAGCATCTGCAACCACTAAGCCAGCCCAGAAGTGGGTGTGTTTTACTTAAGCTCTGTGGAGACTGATGCCATAGTAAGAGAGATTTTCCCATGTGGACATAGTTCAGTGTTTCATTGGCAGGGAGCTGAGAAGGAAGGCATGACCTTTGGAAATATTAATAATAGAGAAAGTTTGTGATAATTCGTGATTTTTTGTGTGAAGAAAGAAAGAAAAAAAACTTTAGAAAATCTCAAGTGGAAGTTGTAATGTAGGGCAAGATAATCTTGCAAGAGAGATCACAATTTTACTTCATCATTTCCCATCATGTAAGTGCATGGAGTGTGTAGTCCTCTGCACTTACAGTTCTGCCATGGCCCAGCCTTGTTTTCTTTTGATGTGACTGTGTGATCTGATCTAGGTGTTCCTGCTCCGGCAGGGGGATTCGACTAGATGATCTTTCGAGGTCCCTTCCAATCTCTAACATTCTGTGATTCTGTGATTCTGTGATTCAGTGACGTTGTATCAGTGCTAAGACAAGGGGAAAAGGGAAAAAAGGAAACTGAATCTTGCAGTGTTAGAAGAAGAAAGGAAATAAAAACGTAAGACATATTGCCCCTGAGGATGTGTAGAGTCCATTGATTTCACCAAACAGTCATGTAGGTGTCAGGACTGCAGCCGCTCAGCTCGTTGTTTGGAGGTGGAGGCAGTGGTCAATCGTGGCATCTCAAATGAAGCAACCAACATTACATTGATTTGGATTGTTGAATTGGACAGCTCAGGGCTTGATTATTATAGCTGATGAACATTCTCAGGCCACAGGCAATTCTAACAAGCTCTGCACATGGGCAGAAAGAGGTGATACTCAGGGATTTAAACACCAAACCTGGGGGTCCAGCTTAGGCTCACTGGGTAACCCCACGCACAGTTCTCTTATTGTTGTATATTCAGGGTGTTCCTAATGAAGGGCTCTTGGCTCCTACAGCACTTCCTAGACTTAGACCCCACTTTCAGTGTGTATTTATCCTCCCCTACGGCATGTTCTAAGAAAAGTTAAAAGAAAAAACGGGAAGGCAAAATTAAAAGGAATGGGCAAAACTGGAAAATCTGTGTAAAAACTGCCTATGTAATAATTTTGGCTGCACTAATTATCTATCCAAATGAGAAACACTGGTGCGTGTGTGTGTGTGGAGAGAGCAATGGTTTCCGGAATATGGGCAAAGAAACTCAAGGCCCTGGCAGTAAAGAGAGGGCATTGAATTATAAGCTTTTGAAGAAAGGAACCACCATGGTAAACCCAGATTTCAACAGATGGTCTTGGAATACAACACAGGCAATTAGCACTCTTCACTGCACTCATACCACAGCAGACAAAAAGAGAGGAAATAATCAGCTAGAAAACAGAACTGCAGTCAGACATCTCAGCAGAGATAAATTGAAGCCTACTAGTTTTGTTAACTGGGTAAAACACCTCATTAAAGAACAAGGAAATATTAAGAAGTCCCCTTTGTTTACCCTGCACAGATGAAAGGATGATTAGTTTTAGTTAAATCTCCATCAGTGTCCAAATAAAAAAATGAGAAAGTTGGGAGCAGTGCTCATGAAGGAATCAGCAAAGGCTGACTATGAGCACCCCCGCTGAAAACCACGCTTTTCTTTCTTCTTATACCTCTTGGGATTTGGAAACGTTTGGGCAACAAACATTCTGCCTAAATGCCAGCCCTTAAACAGAAATTAACACTTTGGAAGCTGAAATGGGGAAGAAATTAAGGTAACTGATTATACAAAAGCTAAAAGGCTTTTTTTCCTTTCTTTTTCTTTGTTTTTCTTTGTTTTTCTTTTTTTTTTTTTTTTTCCCCAAGGCTTTGGTTCACATTCAGAATAACGGTACGAGAGACATCATTTTTCAATATGATTTTTTTGTTACAGGGTAAACTCTTCCAGCTGTCTGTGGTGACTGTCCAGGGGGATTAAAAATTATTTTCCACATGATAATGACTGGCCAACTTTCCACTGTTCTCAGTGCAAGGAAATGTCATTTAATTATTGCACACAAAATGGCTTCTGTTGTGGACCTCCCAGTCATGGCACTCTTGATAACTCACATATTTTGTAAATATGTAGACTAATATCTCGATAGATAAAAGACACTGGGTATGGAATAGGGTTCTATTACATCCTATATAGCCAAATATCTCATGGTTATGAAGCAATAATTGCATCCTTTTACAAGTCTTTGCCTGACCATGAAGGGGCGTAATTTGTAAAGAAGACCAAGAGGTACCAGTAAAGGTACCAAGCTACGAAAGGAAATTATTGCATTTGGTGTAGTCATATAGACCCAGTCCAATGCTAATACTAGCAAAAAAACAGAAGATACTGTGGAAAATAAAAGATACTGCCCTTCAAGAAATGAGTGGGTCCTTTTCTGAGGTAGTATTATCAGAAACCTGAAAGTGGCTTTTGCAAGGCTGATGATTTCAGAGCATGAGAGCTGTCACAAAAAGTGTCACAGCCTTTCCGTGGCAGTGCAGGGAAAGGTACACCACAGTGTGCTACAGCCCAGCGAAGCTCCCACAGAGATGCTGAATAGCTCATCTTCTCTGGCCAAAACCATTACCCCAATGTTTGGGCTCAGAGGGCTGGCACAGAGAGAATTTATTCTACCTCTTCCCCGAAATGAGTTTCTTGCCCGGACGGGTTCATCTTGCAGACTATAGCATCTCTTGAATCATATTACCTTTCATCAGAATAGAAGTTCTTTACAGAAGTTGCTTCATACATGTCACTAAACTTTCATATATTTTCATCTGTGGATTACCTGGGCTACATCCAATATCTCTGTCACCTTCAGACAGCTCTTTCTTTTAATTCACATTTCCATCGACATTTCTGGCTGGCCTACAGTGAAATATTCCGTAGCTTTTATGAATGTAAGGAATGTGGTGGTGAACCACAGGATTCCCCCACCTACAGCTCCCCCTTTCAGCTGCCAGCTGCTTGTCAGATTTTAATTAACGAGAAAGTTGCTAGCAGTTATTCATGCTGGTTCTCTCTGTTCCTCTCTGGAGAATTCCTAAATAGCATTCAGAGCATTGAGCCTACACTTTCTCTTTCTTCACTGCTCTTCTTCACAGTGGCCGGTGAAAAATGTTAAAAGTGGTGGGTGCCTGCACCCAGAGCTCAATTAATAGACAACAGTGCTCACTAGTTATGGACGTGGCACACAGGACCTCCCTTTATTCCACTTGTTCCTCCTGTTTCCTCCACAAATGAACAGACATGTCTCCCAGAAAAGTATATCTGTAATTACAACTGTAGGTATATTGCTAAACTATTTATTTTTTACAATATTGAGTATATAGTTGAAAACACCAAAGGATTGCCTGCACTGTGAAAGCCAATATGGGCACGGACAGGTAAAATTATAACCAGAGTGGAAGGAGGGCTCCTGAAGGCATTGTCTCCAGCAAGACTCATGATTTGAGTTTATTTCTCCTTCCTTTGAGCGTCCCCATAAAACACATACCTATTTTTGTCTGTAACCTCCTGGAATCAGAAGCATTTGGGCAATAAACATTCTATCTAAATGCCACCAAATTTCTAGTATCATGTCAAAAATCTGAAGAGCAACACAGCAGTACAAGGAGGTGAAAATTTATTTCAAAATATGAGCAGCTGGTGAATATCCTCAGCTTTAGCCTAGCCCTGAGATCTAACTGAAGACAGTGCTTATGGTATTGCTAAATGGGAAGGCTGTACTTTTCACTGTTGGCTACCAGCCTTTGAAAATTATTAAAACACAGCAATATGCAGCAGTCATTCTAAGTGATCCAACAGAGACTCAGAGACCATTTCTGTACTCAGTCTTAAAAGGCAGTAGTAAATGGTAAACAGTTGGTTGCAACAAATAGCAGTTTAATAGACAGAGCTTTTGATAAGCTGTGGATAAAAACTGCTGGACTGTGGAACCCCAAGTAGCTGTCCCATACTCTGAGTGTAAGAGTTTCCATTATAAACCCTGTTTTGATGCCCTCAACCAACCCTTCATTCTAAGTTTCTGCAAAGAGCTCCTTCTTGTGTAACATTTCTGCTATGTGGACTCCCGCCAGAGAAAATCTGGAAAGGGGAGAGGAAGGAGAAAGAAGCTGGAGGTTATTCTCACAGCTATGGTTAAAAGAAAGCACTTTGTGAAGGGTGTTATTAACTTTTTTGACACATTTTCTGTCTTTTCTAAGGCAGTTTTTCCTTTTCTGATTTGTACTTCACACTGGGTTTTGGTTGTTGGTTTTTTTTTTGGTTTTTTGTTTTTTTGTTTCTTTTTTAAATTATTTTCCCTGGTTGTTTTTTATTAAGAACTGGAGCAGGCAGCACAGCATCAGTTCAGCACTTGCAAATGATGGTATAGCCCTCCCTGCCCAGGTGCCTCCGTGGTGCTGGTGGTAAGAGCATTTCTACTCATGTGAGACAGTAATGGTCTGATTTATGCATCCTCTCCCTTCCAGATAAGAAGTGTGTCCATGTTGGGTGGGCCTTGTCCTATATTAAAAGAAAATGAAGTGATTCTTCAGCTCCTGGGAACTGTTATAGACCTCCACTATATATTATATGGATGGAAAATATTCACTGCTGTCATTATTAAGGTCCACTGTACTTCCTCTGTGCAAGCACTGTGGGTAGACATTGGATGTACAAGGACAGACATTGCAAAGCTTTGCAGACCTGTCCTGCAAAGATTATAATGGTCGATATCATTAGTGCTAATTAGCCATACACATTTTTGTAAAGTCTACAGATGTTACACTATTCAGTTACAGTGACCTTCTCCACTCTTAGCCCATTTATAAACTGGCTTCTCCTCCTTTAGTGCTTGAGATGATACTGCAGTAAGCTTTTAGGTGAGTTTATCTTCAATCTAGCCCTCTCTTAACCTGTAAACTAGTAAAAAATGATGGTTTGATTGATAGATTTCATGTGAAAAGTGGGTGATGGACATTTTTTCTGGTCAGGAATTGTGGAGTTCATCTTCACAAGCATTATTTGCATTAATATCCAGGTACCTCTGATCTTCTGCAAAGTTCTTGTAGAGACTATTGACAACAATCTAGCAAAGCAATTGCAGGCCTAAGACAATGGAAAAATAAAGCGCATCAGGTGTGATTCAAACAGCAGAGCCAGCTCCTAGATAAGATACACGCATCTGTAAAGATGAGAAATGGCCTCCAGTTCTGTGGACTCAGAGCTGCAGCCACATGCAGTTACACAGCTCCCCACACATGCACACAATGGCAGGGGTTTCCAGATATACGCAGGGAATTCAGGCACACAGTTCCTAAAGCTGGCCAGAGGGTATATTCAGATGGCCCTCACTGGAAATCTGACTGGAGTTTTGTATGCCTGAATCTCCTGCTTAGGTCTAAAATTTTCAATCTATGTAACTGCATGCCTACGTTTGTTTAAAGGACAGCAACTAAGCAAACTTCAGTCTATGCCCAACAAAATTCATACACATGGGAGGATTTCAAATATTCCAAATAAATTGCTATTGGCCTGGCTTTACTTTGCGACTACAAGCTTCCATTCATCAGCAAACTCTTTTCACTCTTTGTTTCTTCCTTTGGAATGTTTCTGTAAATCAGCTTATAAACTTTTGGCTTTAAATAAAAAGATGTTAGGGATTTTTTTTGTTGTTGTTTGCATGGTTTTTTAAAAAACCTATTGCAACACCAACTGCAAGGTCTCTCCTTCTACCAAGGCTTCCCCTGAGGGTTAAAACCATAGTCAAACAAAAGAGAACACAGAGGACAGAGAAATCCCCTCCAAGCCTCTGGGGATACTGACTCATCTCTTTATCAGCCTTTGGCTTCTATATATCCCAAGGATGATTCAGAAATGTTCTGAGGTTGTCCTACCCAGGAGGTGTTTTTTATAGTGCTACAAAGGCTCTCTGTCAACTTCACAGCTGCCTGAAAACTGGCTTTTATTTCACCAGCTACTTCAGTTCTGAAGAGGGGCTTCTTTTTGTTGCTACATTGCGTGTGTCCAGCCCATCTGATTCATACTATTCTGACCATCTTTCTGTGCACTAATTAAGGTCTTTAGTTACCAAAAAAAAAAAAAAAAAAATTCCTCATGTACATGTACTACTCAATTTAGCGAACATTTTAATGATTTAAGTCAAATTCCAGCCATGCAATGTGAGTACAAGCATAGGACTTGCCTTATCAGATCAGACCACTAGTCCATGAAGTCTTGCGTCATGAATCCAACACCTCATTTGTGAGAGGAAGGTAAAAACAAGCAAAGCATTATCCCTCTTAGCTAATTCTGCAATGCTGCCCTACAGGAAAAAAAATTCTTTCCTTGCCCCTGCGGTGATCACTTCACTATAGTCTAATTAAAAAAGGCTTCTTAGCTCAAACTGTGGAAAGAAAGAATGTATGAAAATTGGTAGAAAAAAAGGATAAAAAAATAGGAAGATGCCAAGATCTTGGAGGGAATTTCCATTTACCAAACTTGTTTACAGACAGTTGCAAGGTTAAAGGTAACAGGAAAAAGTTTGACCTCTGCAGGCAGAATATGAGATAATGTTCACACAAACTGCTAGCACAGCATCGGCAAAGAAACTCAAAATACTGCGTATGCAAGAGGCCGTGTGTCTCTGACATTTACTTGTCATACAGTCCCAGTGCAGACATTAACGTGGTCTCTAAAGGCTAGACTGACATAGATGTAGTCATTCTGCTCCCATTTAATGCCACTAGATTAATACTTACTAGTAGATAGAAAATTTATCTGTAACTTAGTGGCCTCTTCACGATGTCATCTTAAGGGGCCGTTGCATAGCTGTAAGGTCACTGTAAGGACATGTCTTTTGGAGGAAGGAAAATGTATGCAAAACACAGTTTTCATGGCGATCATGATCACTTGGGATTGTTTAAAAATCAGTTCATCTTAGTTCCCCTTCAATCATCATGAAATCTGGAATTAGTGTGCAAAAAATGTAAACTTTCAGGACTGTATCAAGAGCTGAGTCCTCCAACATATGTACTAATTACTTGAATAAAAGAATGTAATTCTGTAAAATAATACATGAAGTCATCTTCTACTTATGAGAACTACCAGCAGGATTTGCTCTGCAATGCCCTTATTTGTTAAACTTCTGGAACACAGCACTCTGTACAGAATTGTGTGGTCTCCCTTATCATTGTTTTTTTGCATCCCTTAAGTTCAGAGACATTAGCAGGGTGTGGCTTTTTTCCATTAAAGGCTGTTTTGGGTAACACTGATCCAAGATCTATTTCGTTATGCTAACAGCTAAAGGCCTTGTAATAATAATTTCTGTTTGGCAGCATCACAGTCAATTTCACTGATGTTACAGTTGTTTTAATTCTCTTTTTCAGGGGTGAGAAAAGCTCCAGTAATTCTTCTGAGATGATTTCTCCATACTTTTCATCTTTTACCGCAAAAGGGATTGCCAGGGAACTATGCAAGAAACAAACGTAGATAAGCTGTACCACCATCAGGAGGAAGGGAAAGGAAGGGAAAGAAAGACAGAAAATATTTGCTTTCTTTTGTCAAGATCAAACAAAAGCAAGAGCAGCTGTAAACTTTCAGATAGGAAAAACTAGGTAAATCTGTAAAATTTCTAATACTTGTATGGGCGTGGAAGTGTTGATACACCAGTTACCTGATGTTCAGATGACAGGTTGTAAATTTAAAAGTTTGTGATAATAGTAACTGAAAAAAAAAAGTGCCTGGCAATAGAGAACTGAGCCATAAACCTGCACAGACTATGTGGAATTTAGTGATTATAGCAATGGTAATATGACCTTTCCCTTATATACTTCAACTCTTTTTTCCACCATTAGCATTCAGCGTGTCAGAGGGCGGAGCCGAAGGTGTTTTTCAAGCCATTTTTATGCAAAAAATAGAATTTGTAAGAAATTTGCTACGGCACTACAGAAAAAAAATATTATTGAAGCTTTTCCTGCCCTGGAAAAAAGGCTCTTGGACCAGCCACCAGCTCTGCCTTGTACCTCCCAGTATCCTCCTGTCCATCCAGATACCTAATGGACAGCTTCCAGGATGCTTCCTGCCAGCTTCGCCAGCGATGCTGCAACGCTGTGCATTGAGAGGCTCATGGGAGCGTGTGCTCCGGCTGCAGCTGAGCCTCTTCTTGATGTAAAGAAACTGGGAGAGGCTAGCGATGAGGAAAGCTTCCCAGGATGCTTTTAAGAAAAATATAACCTATGCAATCTGCATTCATAAATCCTTTACTCATGGGATTTGTGCTCCTAAATCTTCAAGGTACTTCTGAAAATATTTCTTTTAATATGAATTTATTCCTTTTGGAAAACTTACCAAAATGTTAATAAATCCTAAGTCAGTAGACTTACACCAAAGTTGACCTTCTCTATTACTGTGAGGAAGGAGAGCCGTTGGCATCGGTTGAATTGAAGGGGATTTCCTTTTGTTTTGCAATGTATGTGCAGACAAGCAGGCACCAAGCTACAAGTGAGTAACTTTCCCACTAATCCTCCAAGGCGTGTGACAATATGACCCTGAGCTTTTACAACTAAGAACAGTATGGTATGTAAATATTATGAACATATATGGTAAGTGCTCTACTCGCTGAAAAACACAGAAAATGGTTCCCGAGAATGTCTAGCTGACCCCAAAGCTACACAGATTATTCCTTTTTTTTTTTTTTTTTTTTGTCTGCAGCATTCATCTCTGTTCAAAACCACGATGATGTATTAGATACAAGTTCACTGGAGCAGGAATTGTGTCTTCTTTTCTTCTCAGTTAAGCATCTGTTTTATTTTGGATATAAGTAATAAAAATGAGAAATAAAAATTTGGTGTGTTGTATTTGCCACTACATTCTTTCCAAAAAGAGAAGTAATCACTTGTTGAACTGAGAACATTTCAGCTGCTAGCTGGAAATCAGGATGTCGCTAATCGTGCAGCACACATTAAATGATGCCAAAGAACATGCCTTGTTCTCTGCAGTCACGCACTTAAAAAGCTGAAGAAAATCCATTACTATTTCTTTTAAAATGTTGTGGCATCCGTGAGAGTCACCAATCTATGGAAAAAAAAAGGAAAATAGAATATTGTTTTAAGTCTGTGAATAGAAATTTCACAACACAATAGAATGTCACCTTTTTTATAATGAATATGTATCCGGCTGAAAATGTAGCGGTGACACTAAAGCCACGTGCAAAACCTAGGTTTATTTATACACAAGCAACTAAGATGAAGCAGATGAGGGAAAGAAATGCAGTACAGACTTACTGATTTTACAATGGAAAGGTTATAAATATACTTTCAATAACACTCACAATTGTTGCAAGGGCCATGTATCCTCTACCCATTTAATAATGAATATATTTCATGTGTTGTGGCACATGATAACCTTTGAAATTCTCCATCTCTTAACATGTACATGTATCAGCAGGTTCTTCCAGTTCTCACTGTGTATTTTCTTGATTTGTAATTCAGCTTTAATTGTTGATAGAGACTTGGAATCTGTGTCCCACAGAGAAGCCCTAAGAGTGCAGATTTATCCGTGGAATAATACCAAGAATAAATTAGAGTGTGGACCTCAGAAGCACTACTCACATGGGCATAAACTACTGGCTAGTGTCCACAGTTTCCGTACTTTGCTTATTTCTATTTACTTTAGTTTAACTTGATTAGATTCCAGCACTTGGTAAACTTGATCAGTTCTGTTTTTTAAGAAGAATATGTTTGCATATCAAATACATTTTTCACATCCTTTTTCAACCTCTGCAAAAGGCTCTTAACGAAAAGGGAACTTGCAGCTTTGCCAGTAATGCAGCAAATTCCACTACGTCTTGGGAGCAAGCATTGAGTAACGGAACAATACGATGCAATTATCCAGGTGAGCTATTAACTGAAATGCAAGATTATTAACTGAGGCAAGATTATTTCCTGCAGTGTCACTGAACACACTATTCCTGCATTCTTCCAGCATGACACAATGCTTGTGATTGATAGTGGCTGTTAGGTCCAGACCAGGAACAACAGCGTCCTGCCCTCAAATCCTTCCTCTGCCTATGCTCCTTGCTTCTCCTGTTAATATTCAGTTAAGTCCTGGTAACTCTACCATTCCTCTGAGGGCCTTAAAACCCCTCCACTTTCTTCATCATGCCATTATTACTTAATGATCACTTTGTTCTTATGAAAACATCTGAACTGAACTTTAAAAAAAACAAAAAGAGGGAAAAAAATAGAAAGGAGCTGTGGAATGAAGTGGGACAAAAATGGCTTTGTAGCAAGGAGTGGCTCCTGCCATCATTTACTGAAGAATGCAGAGCTCAGTTTTTAAAACTGGAAATAAACTTGTATTTCACACAGAGTGGAGATTTCAGTATGGCTGAGCTGCTGCAGAAAACAAATAATAAACAACAGTGCTATATCTCTTGGTCTCAGATTGCTGGCAGTGTTTTAGAGCATTTGAGGCTTTGTCAGGATTTTGCTCTTGCGAGCAACTATGTCCTTAGGGGAAAGTCCTATAGAAAACAGAAGGGTTTTCCTTTTAAGGTCTGATTCAAACCCCCATAAAGGCAAGGGAAAAAACTCCTGTTGACTCTGTAGGCTGAGTTCAAGCCCATATAGAAGTCAGTCCGGTGACACCTAATTTTTCATGTCTGACAGAAAATTAGAACTGATCAATTGATAAAAATAATGTGCAAGTACTTCTGTGAAATTATTTCAGGGTATATTTCATTGTTTGTTGTTCTTAAGCTCATGCCATCTGTTGTTCACAGATAGGCTAAGTTACAATTTAGTCAGGAAAATGTTTGAAAATATCAGAAGTTCAAAAGTTTTTGGACGAATGATCAATCATCTGGAAATTCACCACAGAAGACCATTATACAGTAGCTGTCATCATTTCAGTCTTTTGTTTAAAGAGTATCAGCCACTCAACTGGAAGCATGAACTGTATCCAAGATCTGTGTTAAAGCTATGGTTATAAATCACCTTCTACTGAAAAGAAATATTTCTGGACACCAAATAATCAGTTTTCAAAAGGCCCAGAGGTTAAAATTTGAACATCAGTGCTTTTTTTTTTTTTCTTCACTAAAGCATTAACATATACACAAGCACATCCAGCTACACAAACCATACAGAAACAAGAGCTAAAACAAACACCTTCCCTCAGCACAGCAAAATTAATCAGAAAGCAGCTGATTCAGGCAGGATGTTTGTACCTAGAAGTGTATAAAACCATGATACAGCTGATCCAGAAGTTAAGCTGGTTGTGGCTATGCAAAGTCAGGACAACACTCATCTATGTTCTGTTGCAGGATAAAAAAAAAATAGCATGATGGGCAATGTGTTCATTCCTCTGCTGCCAGCCAACAAATTAATACAAATGTTATGAATGGTAGATTTTGTTCGTATGATGACCAGGAACTGTGACTAATGAAGAGCAGACAGTACTTGTTCTGCCATCCTTGAGATGGTTTTGGCAATTGCCAGCTCATGGGTACACAGGACAGCTGTGGACAGTAGCATCTTCAGTGGTCACATCCAAATCCAGCACAGCTCAAGAATCAGAAGCCTGAGCCTGCACACTGTTTTTATGAGATCTGAGCAGTTTTAAAATGTAGAATTCCTACCAGATAAAACTACCTTTATACTGAATGAATGACCATGGGAGAAGAAGGAACAATAGGGTGTAAAGAGAGTCTTAGGTAAGGATAGGATTGGGATGGGGTGATTTTCTAACCATACTTGGTGATACAGAAGAAGTGAAGTTAAACTGCATTCTTCACTCAGAGATCAAGAGGGAGTTTCACCTTCAGCTCACTCCCTTCTTCAGAGCTGCACAAGAGGGTGGATTCATTGTTGTGGTTTTTCGCATTATCCAGATGCAAGGCACGTTGAAGATGGCTGGCAGGAGAATACTCGGCTCAGTGCAAAGCTGTCCTGACCTAACAGAGTAAATCCCATGTTCCAGCCTCCCACACACCGCAGTCCTGCACATGCTTCTCTGTTACACAATAATCACGTTAATAGTCGTTTACCAGAGATACCTCTCCCCATCCCCATTAATTAGTTCACATTGTGTATTCATCCCGCAGTAATCCAAAACTGTGATTTCCACCCTAACTGTGGGCCAAAGGAATCTTCTGGCAGAGCACATTTTTCTGTCTTTGTGCCTTACAGGGTATGGAGGGAGTCAGAGAAGTACGAACAAACAACAGAAGGGATCCTCTCAAGTAACAGAGAATTCCCACTCTTTCTTCAGCCCTGTGCAATAGGTGTACATATGTAAGCAAAGATGATTCTTGGTGAAAATTAATATTCCTTTGTGGGAGTCAGAACTGAATCAGGATTGACGCTGATTTCAAATGCAGATGCTGGCGCAGAGTAAAATTATTTTTCAAACACCAAAGCTTTCCCTGGTAAAGTATTTAAGGTTGCATTTGCAGGCTAGAAGGAAAAAGTGATGAAAAGTTCTTAAAACTGAAGAAACAAAATCCTTGATTCTGATCCAAAGCCCTGCAAAACAAGATCCCATATGGTAATGGCTAATCTTAGGAGAATGAAGGGGGATAAAATGGGTACATTTTCCTTCCTCTCTCTCTCCCTTTTTCCCCTTTGGTTTTTAAAATTACATGTAATACTTCACAGGAGGGTCTCTGCCAAAGACGTGTTTTCACCATCATTCGCAAACACCACACATCCCATACTTTATTTGTTGTAGCTCTGTAAGGAAATAGGTACATGGTAGTTAGCAGAAGGCACTAGATAGCACCAAGCAGTGCAGTGCAGAGGTATTAGTCCAGATGCCAAAAGTGGCATAGCCCTTTTTTTTCAGCTAGGCTTCATTAGCTCAGTCCAAGCCTTTTACTGTTGTGATGGCTCTCTGCAATTCGGGTAGTTATTCTACCCTGTTTAACATTGCAAAGTTTTGAATGACACATTGTAAGCAAAGCGTGAATGCTTCTGTCCAGTTTTAAAATGCCTTTCCATGTTATCTTGGGGGCCTGTCCTCGGTTAGACCATGTTTTGTACTGTGTATAAAGCAATTGTGATCCTAACTAGTTATTCTGTGGCCAGTGAAAATCAAGCAGTCAAGGAGTAATCATGTGGATGCTGTTGGGTATTATTTTGGTTGATTGTACTGTTAAAGGATCTATAGGCATTAAGAAAAGGTCTCTGGTGTCCTCAGTAGGCTCTGAAAACTAAATAAGATCTCTCAAGAAGTCTGCTGTTTGAGCAGGCCCTTCAGAAAGATATTGTGTGTTTCCCACCAGCTGCCACAGGTGGTACTTCCCCGTGTTTTACAAGCAAAACAGTTCCTTTGGTAATAAGTTCAGTCCTTTCTCCTTCACACCCAAGTGGCTTTACACTTGTAGAGAACCACCGGTTACTCATCCGTGGAAGGGTTTTCGCAGTGGGGCTTGACAGACCTGTTAACTTTCAACCTGAAAATCCAGACCTTAGCAGAAAATGGGAACATAAAACACACCGTCAGCATACGTGATGCATAAAGGCAACATTTCAAAGACACCTTGCAAATTCAAGCAACATGCAATAATTGCAGACAGTTGTTGGGTGTTATTTATCTTATGTTAGCTGGCAATCTGTCTTTTGGCAAGTTGTACTTGACACAATATAAGGTAATGTGATTCTGCCATAATGTAATTCAGTCGTAATTCAGTTCATAATGTAAAGTGATTTAATTCATTTTATTGCTGCAGGTTTCTCTAAGAACTTTATGGATCCAGTCCAATGGAAGAGAAATAATTTAGTGAAGTATCTTGTTATGAAACCTCAAATAATAAAAGAAATCATATCTACCACCTGCTATAGGGTGCAAGTTGTTCATACAGAGAGTTTGGGGAGAAATTTACTCTCTATTTTTATCTTATTAATTTGGTAGTAACGGGTACTACTCACTTACCAATTACTACTTCAGCCTACTAATCACTTGTATCCTAGACCAGGAGAAAAAGACAATATGTGGTGACACAAGGCACAAACTGCCAGGTTAGTCTGGTTGCTGAAGAGTCAAAGATACTTAGAGGGTTTCACTTGTATTCATTTTAGTGTTTGTAAAGACTCCCATAAAATTCATTACAAGTAGAACTGGAAAAAGCACACAAGCAAACCATTCAAAAATGATTGTGTGGCAAAAACCAAGCACTCAGAAGAATTATAGAATCATAGAATCACAGAATGGTTTGGATTGGAAAGGACCTTAGGGATCATGGGGATACAACCCCCTGCCATGGGCGGGGACACCTCCCACCAGCCCAGGTTGCTCAAAGCCTCATCCAGCCTGGCCTTGAACCCCTCCAGGGATGGGGCATCCACAGCTTCTCTGGGCAGCCTGGGCCACTGCCTCACCACCCTCACAGGAAAACATTTCTTCCTAATCTCTAGTCTAAGTCTGCACTCCTCCAGTTTAAATCCATTACCCCTCGTCCTGTAGCTACATGCCCCTGTAAAAAGTCCCTCCCCATCTCTCCTGTAGCCCCCTTTCAGCACTGGAAGGCTGCTATAAGGTCTCGCCTTCTTTTCTCCAGGCTGAACAACCCCAACTCTCAGCCTGTCCTCATAGGGGAGGTGCTCCAGGCCTCTGACCATCTTTGTGGCCTCCTCTGGACCCGCTCCAACAGGTCCATGTCCTTCCTGTATTGAGGACTCCAGGGCTGGACGCAGCACTGCAGGTGGGGTCTCATGAGAGCAGAGGGGCAGAATCACCTCCCTCGACCTGCTGGCCATGCTTTTGTTGATGCAGCCCAGGATCCGGCTGGCCTTCTGGGCTGCAAGCGCATACTGCCAGCTCCTGTTCAGTTTTTCATCAACCAACTCAGCAAGCCAACCGAGTGCAAATGCAAGAAGAGGGTCACAAAATGATGAGCGTTGCTAGAGGTTCCCAGGCTGATTCCCAGATTTAGGTTGACAGAGACAGAGTTCAGACAAATTGCCTAGTCTGTCCCATGGGCTACCTAATTTCATGGACTTGAAGTCCATGAGCTTGCTGAGCCATGAGAAGTGGAGGAGGGGATCTGAACCACGCAAGACAACTCTGAAAGATGAGGGTGGCGGTTTTTTCTGCAATATTTCACCTTTCACTGTTTTTGTGGGTTTTTTTGTTTTTTTTTTATTAATGAAACCAGAGTTTTCTGGGTATTTTTTTTAATTTAAAATTCTATTTGCTGACAACCTAATTTTCTGCTGTAAAATAGCTTGCCCGAGTTGTGCTCTGCTGTCTTTTTTCTTCTGAGAAGAACACAAGACTTTTAAAAACACTTCTTTCAAAACTCCGCAGTTCCTCAGTGAATAACTTGAATCCATTCATCCCACAGCCATGCCATGTTTAAGTATGGTAGCTCAGAAGAGGAAGAAGATATTATTCTGAAGTTATAATTTACATGTGTGAGAAGTTAAGCTGCATTCAGCTGACAAAGGAAAGGGGAAGAGTGTTTCTATGGTATGAGAGCAGTTGCATGGTTTTGGAGTATTTTTCTGTCTGACCTGTACAGGGAGCATTCTCCTGTATAGCTTCTATATTAGAATATTCTTTCTTTGGTTAATTTTATGTATTATACAGTGAACCATGGAAATGCAATATTATTTTACTAAAAAAGAATTAAATGTAAATTAACACTTAATAAATTTTATTTAATTTTGATTAGCATGTAAAACATAATTTAATTACAACAGAATAAAAGCTGGAACTTGAGCAATTATTTAAACATACCCCTAGAGTATAATACCATTTAGGACTGGAGTCCCCTCTGATGTTGTACGGGGGCTTTTTTATAGTGAAACATTTAAAATAAGAGCTAATTTGTAACATGCACACATACATATGAAACACATTATTTTTAGAGCATTATTTTTACTGTGTACCTTGAAAGAGAGTGTGTGTGTATATTCATTTAACACAACTTGAGCTCTTGGAAAACTCGTCTCAAATTCCAATTAATATACATTACTTCTAAAGCAAAATACAAAACATGAGGGTTGTTGTTGCCATAAGCATTTTAATCGACACCACTGTTGCCAATGGCAAGAGCTACGGAGGTCTTAGAAACATTTCTTCATGCCAAGGATAAAAGTCTGCACCAGTTTGGCTTGCCCTAGTTGCAACCACCTGGTATTTCTATTGACCTACACTGTAGTCTAGCTTTGGTGGTGCTATTAAACATACAGGATGGGCTGCCAGCCTTTTTTTTTTTTTTTTTTTTCCCATGGCTTGCCTCCTGCAGGCACAACAGCACGCAGCCTCCAGTCATGCTTTGTCCCTTGCAGTGTCACTGTATCCCACCCCATGCTACTGTTCTCCCTTGAAAAAATACTCATAAAGACCCGTTTTTTCAGAGCGCCAGTGAAAACACTATCTATCTCCCGCGAAACATCTTCCAGTCTTTCTTGCCCAGATAGGGGAAAAGGGGGCTCAGAGTTTTGTAGATTCAGAGGTATTGGTTCTGTTTGCTGAGACCCCGAGCAATTTCATCTCTGTCAATTAATGCAGTGGTGGGGTTTCAACAGTTCTAGAAGTCAGCTCTTCAGATTTCAAAAGATTAAAGGAAGAAAAAAAAAAATAAAAAGAAAGCAGCCAATCAAAATAACCAGCTAACACGCCCCAAAATAACCTATGTTAATTTTTTCACATTTTAGCAATGTCGATCACATGAACGTTAGAAGATAAAATCAGAGTGCTTTCTGAAGTAATAGCTTAAAAGGCAAGCAGTTAATATTAGATCTGTCAAAATGAAAAGAGATAGGACATCGTCTGTGAGAAAATGTTTTACCAGAGGCATAGGAAAGTCTGGTTTTCCTGAACAACAACAAAAAAAATCTACCTACTGAAAAAAACCCTAGATTTTTTTTTTTCCCATCAGACAGCATAGCAACAGCATTGACTTCAATGCCATAACATGATTACAACTGCAAAAAGGGAACACCAGGTCACAGACCATGTCGTTCAAAACCAAGAATAACTCAATTTGCTGATGTCGGCAATTTTCACAAATAAACTAAAATAGCCCATTACATAAGTGTTCAGCTGCTCGGATGATTTGGGTTTTCATTTCTTTTTATTTTTTTCCTTCCCTTTTTTTCACTTTTTTTTTTTTTTTTTTTAATTGAAGGAAGGGAGTTTGGGAAAATCGTGTTGGCTATTGTAAGTACAGCCTGTACTCTTGTCTCAGTGCTTGACCCTCATTCTTTCTTTTATATGAGATGAAATTCATTTTCCTTGGGCTACCATAAAATGAGAACACCATGGAAGTTTGTACTGTTGGCAGAGGTGAGGGGTGGGCTGGAGTGGATGACCTAATTGGGCTTCTCCGTCTCGAAGTTCTCGCACGCCGTGAAGTTCTGTGATGAGCTGTTGGTTTAATTTTAAAGGACCTCGGTGGCCAGCTTGTGAAATCTGGCTAGCAAGAACATAATGGAGCTTACTGCATTATTATGGCTGGGTTTGCTATGTTATTTGTTTGCTTAAAAAAGAGCTTTTTTCAGTACAAGAATAATAAAAATAAAGGTAGTCTTCGTTAACACCTTAAAAGTGAAACCCCATAGATATGTCTTTGTAGCTTCAGCGGATCTTTTCGATGTGTCTATCCCTTCTAGCATGTTGACAGCCTAAAAGCCTGACGGTGGGGAGACAGAAAGTCCTTGAAAACTTAGAAAAGGGCCTGGACCTGCTTTTTGGTAGTGTTTTTAAAATATACAATTATTACTTTCTGTTAGTATCATGAAATGGATTTCACAAATGATTTGCATTAGCTTGGCTGTATAGTTTGCTTATCACCAGGAAGCTGATTTTGAAGAATAAACTTAGGAAAAACCTCTTCATCTGTGGTTTCAACTTTGTTTGGGCCTTATCAGGTACCTGAAATGATTCATTGTGCCTCAGTGCCCAGGGGAACATGTTTGAAAGAGCTGGAACAGGTAAGGAAAAGACATGTTCTGCTTGTCTTTATTCGTTGCAAATTACTGAACTTCGAGTTATGACTATTACTGTAAGGAAATCACTGCACTCCTATCACCATTATAAAAGAAATGCTCTGGAAAGATGAGGAAATTACTGGGGAAAATACATATAAGAAACTTGAAATTTTCTCCTTCTGACCCCTCAAACTGCACCTGCCAGATGATGGCCTTGTTTGTGTCCCAGTACATAGAGTGTGATAAATTGCTCGGAAGATCAAACTAATTAAGTAGCTGTTATTGTTAAGACTGCCTTTTAAAAATGAAAGATCGAGCTGTATTTAGCACTCAACACCTACACACCAAAGTACATAACCCAGATGAGCTAGTCTTTAAAACTGGTGTAGAAATGAGCTAATGTTTTTAGGGAATTGTATGCACAGTATGGCAAGAGATCAATAACAATCAAAAAAGAAAAAACAACCCACCTAAAACTGCTCAGCTGCTAGCAATAAAGAAGTACCAAGTTGCAAAATGCATTAACTGTTTTTTGGCTTGTTTGTATTGTCCGTTTTGTGCAGTTTCATATGTCAGGTTCATAACTTGGCACCAGAACTGAAATAGTGTTCAGTGTGACAATGTGTACCTTTACAATTCAAGGCAGCTATTAAAAAAAAAAAAAAAAAGGAACAAAGATGTTATCTCTGCAGAAAGATAAAAACACATTGATAATACTGAATAAATGGGAAGCAAAACTATGCGCATGCTGTATAGATGCACACATGCACACATGTATGGTATGCTCACGTATATCCAAGCACACACATGCACATATATGAATCTCAGTAACAAAATTATGGTTTTAAAAGCATGAAGTTGGCCTCAGGAGCTAAGAAACTGAATTTGTGAGCTGTTAAATGTCAGAGCTGACCTCTGGGAGTTTGAGGAGGGATGATGTGGTGAAGGGCAGGCTTCAGGTCATGTTTTATACAAGAAGTTTAATTGTTCTGGCTAGGAAGCAAAAGTGACTCATTTACTTGAAGTGGGTCCCTATCTCCCAATGCAGATTTCGAATGGGGGAGGATACTGCTAGCAATAATATCTTTAAAAGAATTGGACTGGTTTACTTCAGTATTTTAACTACTTCCATTCAGATTCATTTGTTTTGGACACATAATTTGATAGTGTTCCAATGATAGCAAAAAACAGTGCTTTTGTCACCCTTCTTGAACCCATGCAAGTCTTTTCATTGTGTTTAAATCAGAGGTTTTTTTGCCAAAGAAAATTGTAAGCTAGTGGGCTCTTTCTGAGCCTTTTATTGAAAAATGTAATAAACTATTTAACTGTATAGATTGTAAAGTCATCATGACACTGGATTTGTGGTGTTGCTCTTTTCAGTTTCACTCCTGTCTCAGCAAGCTCCCTCTACAGATTAAGCATGTGTATTTTGAGTTATAACAGGAGACGAATAACATACATATATAAATAAATAAAATATTTCACTTTTTTTAGTAGCATCTAATTTATTAATGAAGGGCTCTCATTCATTTCAGTTCAACTTCTCTGTGTTCTGCTTTATCCACTTTCATTTATCAAGCTCCTGTTTCTCGGTTACCAGCCTATTCCCAGCCTTTAGTTAACTCCAGTTTTAATGTTACAAACTCCTATTTTTTGGGGACGTATTTTCTGTATAATGTGAATTTCAATAAAGAATTTTGCCCTATAAAATGCACATAATTTCCTACTTTCTGATCAGTGTATAATTAAAAGAACGTAGATAATCTACGTTCTGGTTAGAAACATTCTACGTTTCTGGTTAGAAATTCTTATTGTTTCAAGATTCTTTTATCAATCACAAACCGTAAATACGTTACCACTGAAATGTGACAATCCACTGCCACTGAGACCTGGGCCATACACCATTGAAATAAAAGTGAGTTTTGCTACGGAGAAAAGGAAAGGCCCAAAGAGCATGATAGCATGCAAAGTACCCACTTTGTGCAGAGGAAGCAATGCCATTTCTGTGTTCAAACCTGCAGCTAAGGCTGTATTTCAAGGTGCTTCAAAAGTCTTTTCTCCTTCACAGAAAATGTGACTTTTCAGGTAAATTACTGAAGCCAAAGCTAAAAATACTTAAACTATAAACTGGGTATTTTTAATCACATTAAATCATAGAAAAGGTGTGTGGAAGGGATGTCCAAAAACTCCTACCTTCTGCCTGAAGCAGGACTACCAGCTCTTCACTGAGCAGAAACACTCCTCCCCTTCATTGTTCATTGAATGATACGAGCCTCAGAATTAGTTGCTGGTGTTCCTTTAATGAGGATGATCTGCAGGCTGCCTTCAAGCACAAGTCCCATGACTTCTGCTGGCACAAGGTGAAATTCCTCCTTCAGTAATGATACTGTGCCTGGCAAACGTAATGTTGACTTAGTTAAAAATCGAGAGAATTCTCTGAAAATGACATTTACTGATGAGTAAGATGAATAAGAAAATATAAATAGAAGCTATATGAATGTACACTAAAAATTGGGCAAAGGTGCAAAAGCTGGACTCACAGCCAAGCCGCCCTGAAGTCTGAAAGGCTGACATTCAGTGCTCTTTTCAGATCACTAAAGATATAATTGGAGGCCAATCACAAATATTTTATCTGCTTTCTCTGAAGTTCAGGTACTGAAAAACATCTGAAAACTGTTTTCTCTGTGAGCCCAGGTGTGGTATAGGTGTTCTTTCATATACCAGGAACCTTGATTGAAGGAAACCAAATATGCTATCAATTAGAATAACATCTGTTCAAAAGTTGAATGGAGTTGAAGATACGCTTTGTTTTAGCTCTTCTTGTCTTATGACCCTATCTGGTGAGTTTTGTTTGTGCCCAAGAACCCAAAGCATTTCACTTTGCTGCAGTTCTTTCTTACAAATATTTTCTTTGGTTCCAGTAAAGACCACGCTAGCCAAAAATCTGGACTGAAAATCTGGATCAGGGTTAACAGCTCAGTGAACTAAAGTCAAGTACTGTATCTGAAGACAGCAACATGAAACCTTATGAGGACTGCAGGTCAGTGAATGCAGCCCTTTACTGTTACAGGCAACGGCGGTATACAATCTGCCTAGGAAACTAATCAAGTTCTTTCTGTTCCTGTTAGTCCTGCTGGAAGGCTGGATCAGCACCTCACTGTTCAGAGAGCTAATAACCTCTTCTCACTTTCAGCTTCTGTTTATTCATTCCCACTTTAAAGCCATTAGCTTCTTTGTCAACAGTGCCATATAGAATCAACTGCTTTATTCCCTCCAAAGTGTTCACAGTGCAATAGTGTGTCCTTCCTGCTTTTCTTCTCCTAAGCTAAGCTATCACTGTTCTCATCTTCCCTCATTCCTTTCTTTCTAAAGCTATTCCAGTTTGAATTAATTATTTTTAAACATGTGTGTCCAAAATGATACTGAATGAGCTTTCTCTGAGTCAATGCTGATGCTTCTTCTCTCTATATATTTGCTTTCTGCTTGTTTTTCTTTTTTTGGGAGAAGGGGTGTTGTCACATCCCTTTCACAGATCATAGATGATGGAGTTGTTAGGGTGTAACGTAGGAAATTCAAACAGAAAATAATATAGGATTGGTTTTGAGGTCCCAGTTTATAGGACGGGTTCAGTTTTGGCTATCACCAGTTCCAATTCATTGCAATTTGCAGCCTACAGATTTTCCTGTAAAGTAGACCTAAATCTCAAAGTAAAACTTAGCAGAGACCGCACACTTAGCTTACTTCATGTCAAACCATAAGAAATCATAAATCTTCTCTTTTTCATTCAACAGATTTATGAACTTAAGCCAAGCACTTGAAATATAGTCTAAGATTCTGTTTTGTAGTGAAAAATGAAAACAAGTGAATTTCCCATTATTGTCATTTTACTGTAAAAACTTTGGATGCACTGATCAGAATGAGGCACCTTCTCGTCACCACCCAATTGAATCCTTCTGGTATGCAGAGTGTTTCAAAACATAACCCAAACTTAAACTTTGCAAATTGTACTTATCTTCATCATGCACTGGGAATAAACAGATGACTTAATATCAAGCCCAGTAGAGGGTTTTTTCTTTTCCTTTCTTAATACAACAACCAAGCTTTTTGCTTGTCTCTGCTAAAGGATTTTTCACAACTTGTTTTTGACCTTTCCTGTGGCAATTTATCATTCTTTCTTATGAATTTCACAGAGTTCTTTCCTGACAGCTCTTAGGGATGTTTCCTGATGTATGAAAAGCACAAGCACTAATAGACCTGGTTAGATAAGCAAATATGAATATGCCCTTAAAATAAGGGGAGAAAGTCGCATTTTTTATTGCATTTCTTCCAAAGATGCAAATGTCTTCCTGATCTCCTGATGCCAGTTAGAATGAACATGTGAAAATGAGTCCAAGCAAAGTCAAATGCTATACTGGGGGAAGCAGCATCATCAAGGGGATATGTTTAGTTCATACACAAAGGAGGTAATGTTTTTGCATAGCAAATAATTAAATTGTGGAACTCATTACCACCTAGCATTGGGAAGGTCAAAAGTTTAAAGGGATTCTTTGTGTGATAGACTAACTCATTAGAGCTAGGTCTAGTGCTAACTATTAAGAGCAATACAGTCTCCAACTCAGGTGGTGCTCTAAGCCATATGCTACCAGAGAGTGAGAAGCTACGTAAGAGAAAAAGTCATTGTATGTGTCTGCTACCCTCACTGCCAAAGATAGGCTAGTGAATTAGAGGAATACTTGGCTTGCCCCAGGGTGGCTGTTCTTTTTTTTTTTTTTTTTTTTTTTTTTTTTTTTTTTTTTTTGTGGATTTAGGTGATTAAATGCAAAACCACAGTGACATGTGGTAAAAGAAAACTTATCAAACTTCTAATGTACTTATGAAAAACTTATCTGCAGATATAGCTTTTGAGTCTTGAACGGAAGAAGAAATGCAAGGAGGTGTTTTTGGGTCTAATTCATACAGATACCATACAGTGCTTTTGCTTCTGTGGATGTTTGCCAGCATTCTGAGGAAAGGATAACACACACATTTATCTCCCTGGTGCATGGATTTGTCTGCCCAAGACTTGTTAGAAACTCTAGTAAAGAAGCACCCTGTAAATGTTGCTCCACAAGAGAAAACAGTGGACATTGGTGACTGATGGACTTGCACTGGATGGTAATAAAGTCACAGAAGTTTAAGAGTGCTCTTTAGTAGCACAGGGAAATCAAAACTGGTAGAGTGTTTTGGCCAGATGAATACTTTGAAACTTCATTGTTTATTTAGACCTCCTGCATCTACAAATCAGAGGAAGACATTTTCAATGAACAAGCTCTCTAGTGAGACTTACCAGACAGTCTCTTCCTGGCTATGCCAAAAATAGAAGATTAACATTTTTGTCATGTGTTATTTGAGCACTGTCATCTGCTAGCCTGAACAAAAGCGTGCAAATGGCTAAAGAAATAAAAAAATAACAGTTTTGATTAATTTCAGGTTTACTTGGGATTCTACTATCAGTAGCAGAGCTGTGGGTACCTGACTGAATGGCAATCTAAGAGGTAAAGGTTGCGCTGCAAAAGGCAACAACTTCAACATTTACTGGAAAATCTCTTGGCAGCCAATGTGGCCAAAGCAGTGTTTGGAGTGGTAGCCAGAGAGTATCCAGGAGTGACTGGATGAGACACTGTTTCAGCAAGTCTTTCCTTTACTCTTCATTAAAAGAATTTCTGTGTAGCTGCAAATAGAAGCTAGAGCCTTCTTGAAGTCAGTCCTCAAGAAGGACAGACAGGACCAGGAGCATCAAGGGGCATTACACTGTGTTGCTCTCGGACAACAATGGAAATGTGGTTTGAGTTTTGGGAGGGCTCAGGTTAGTTTTTATTTGGCACAAATAATTTCATGAAGCTTTAGATTTCAAATAGGTCAAACTGGCATGCTAGTAGCCCTTCTGTAAGGCTGCCCAGCTCAATTTGATTTTACAATCTATCAGAAGATACACGGTACCTAGGTACCAAATTTGGGTATGCAGAATTAGAGCAGACTTTAGAAACTGCTCAACAGAATTTAAAATGCTAACATAAGAAATGTGGTTTCAGAGGAGTTCACCCTTACATGTATAAAACTACTTATTCTTGTCAGTTGATTGTTCTCTTTGTGTTGCTGGGGAGTGGGTGCTGAGGATTTGTTTTAAATGACTGTTCCCTGGCATTGCTTCACAATGTTGCTTTTCATAAGAATGTGGTGAGCTATCTAAAGCCTGCTTTATATGAAGTGTTTGGAAATGCATTTGCAATAATGAATGGGCAGTGGAAATTCATCAAGTCATATAGAGGCAGATACTGTGAGGCAATGAATTAACAATAATAATAGGATCTGATACCATGGGTTATTTTCACTCTAAAATAAACTAACTCATGGACAATACATGCCACTTCTGTTTTTTAACTCTTTCCTCCTTTTAGGGTGCAGACAAACAAAAAATGAGCCTGCTCTTAAGAGGTATATTTTTAGGAAGAAGTTTTACAAATGCAATTAAAGCAAGACGTTGTAGCTTAGATTGCACATGGGTAAACACGTGCTTTCACACCAAGGGAAAAGTTTGGCTTGGCAGCTGAGGCTGAGAAGCATGACTCCAATCTCACTTAAAGCCAAAACTGCAGAAACCCAAGCCATTTCCAAAAATAACATCAAAATTAGATCCTTGAACCTCCTCAGACTGGTCATGCTGAGAATGATGATCCTGGGGACCAACAAAGCTACTGAGTCCCCCATGGAAACATTTTTGTGTGCTGATTTTGTGTTTCAGCCATGGAGAAAGAAATATATTTCGGCAACTGAATACAAGTATAAATCATATTAATTTTGTTTCTAGGATTATTTTGCTATTTAAAAATTATTATGAATTTTCAGGGTTTTTTTTAGAATCATGCTAGGCTAGTATACAAGATTAAATCCTCTAAATTGACATTCATTAACAGGGAAAGTAAATTAGAGGAGATTCACCAATAACTTTCTTGCAAGCTTAGAGTAGGCTTTTGAGATATTTAGGAAGCCTCAGGTAATGTAGTATCTCAACGTATCATTCTATTTCAGCTATTTTTCTTTGCAGAATCCCTCCAGTGTTAGAAAGGTAGAGAATCATTGTCATCTCTATTTACAAGACAGAAAGCCTGCAGCCTGCTCAAAGATCTTCATTGAGCAAGAGTGAGAAATCGAAATTTTGGAAAGATCCTAGGCTCTGGTCCCTTCTCAAGGGACTAAATACACAGAGAGTATTGGGATGAGGGTCTGGACTTTGCATTCCCTTCAGTTAAGCTTAGCATAAGACCTGGTGGGAGGCATTTTCCTGGGTGCTGGAGAATTTCCACAAGTGAACCCTACCACCTTGGTGTCAAGAGACCTACCTGGTGAATCC
Source organism: Pterocles gutturalis (assembly GCF_000699245.1). Lineage (NCBI taxonomy): Eukaryota > Metazoa > Chordata > Aves > Pterocliformes > Pteroclidae > Pterocles > Pterocles gutturalis. Next base: position 70,122 of record NW_010143572.1, read on the forward strand.
CAACAACACTTAGGAGAGAGACAGGTGCTGAGATGTCCACGTTAGCCAGGAAGGCTTTGCAGAAATAAAACTTCAGCTGCTTAAGGAACAGAACTTCTGATTCTAAATGTATCTTGGTGATGGTGCTCTCGAGCTTCCTACGCTGATTTTCAGCCATTTAAATGAGATGTGCCACCTTATGTATGAAATCTGTGGTGAACTGGAGAACTGCACTCCAGCCTGAATCCAAAGGAAAGCATTACCCTCTGGCTATTTTTCCTGTGGACAAAGTTGCACTGTCTCGGAAAACAGCAATGCAGGACTGCTGTCAAGTTCCCAATGGCAGGAAAATGCTGCCCATGAAATACCTAACTAGGTAGTTTCAGCTAGGACACGAGGCAGTGAGACCAAGGCAAAAAGTAGAGGAGGAGCAGAGGTCCCAAGTAAAACAGATTCCTCTGCAACACAGGTAGCCTGGGAGGAAAAGTAGGAACATTTGTCTTTAGAGTCCCTTTTCCAGCATAGGACTGCAGTCAGAATCTCTAAGTACTTGCAAAAGACAAAGCAGTTTTACTCTTTTTGAGCTACGGAAGGGATGAGAAAGGATCTCTTCTTATTGCAGCCCTGTGCTAAGTGCCCACCACCTCGGCAATGCGAACACACACGGAAGCAAAAGAGCCTTTCTCCCAGGGTGAAAGGGGCAGTGAGGAGGGGCTCTGAGGAATGTGAAGTTGGATCGGTCATAGCTTGCAGTCTGTTTCACAGTAGGAAGCAAGGATGCAACACCATTTTAAAGAGGCATTTCAAATTAACCCCCACCCAAGCATAACTAGAGAGTCTCAGGGGCACTCTCCATTCAGCAGTTCTTAGTGTGGGCTGTGTGCAAATAGCACGAGCTAGCACAACATTATTTAACCTTTAGTGTGTTTATTTGGCGGTAGAATAAGTTTTGATTTTCCTATTTATAGAGATTCTGCTGGGAGAAACAACATATTTCACACTCGCCGTTGCAGTTCCTGAGCAGAGTAATAAAGCAGAGTGATGGATAACGCACCCCCTCACTCCCTGTGCTTTATTATGCATTTCTACATAAAACTATTTTCAGTATTTTGAGAAGGAAGTCCTGACAATCAGCACTGGTGTTTATGAAACTCCAGACCCTGTCCAAGAATCCCCTGACACAAATGTTCTTCCTCACAGAAGGAACTGTTTCCTTAGCTCTTTCACCTCTTTAGAGTCATTGCTTGTGACTCTCTTGTAGGCATTTTCCATCTGAATAGGCTTTATTTAGGTTTTGTGCTTTTAGGTAGCTATTTAGTAACTCCATTAGAAAAAAAAAAAAAAAAAAAAGAACAAAACCAAAACCAAAAACCAAAATAACCCCAGAAACTCAGAAGGATGCCTAAAGACCTTACACAGGAGGTTGATGTCCAGGCAAAACCAAGGAAAGGGTTAGGGCTCTTTTCAAAGCTTGTCCAGTGTTTTGTACTTATCAATATTCCTCTTTGTGCTGGGAACTGCTCGGTTGCCCTGTGCATTCTGTTGTTGATTTTCAAAGCTTCAGCACGCAGCATGAGGAATAACCGTTGTTTATGCATCATTAACAAAAATTGTTTACAATACTCCGTAGCTGTATAGTGCTGTTAAATGCACTGCTGGCCAGTGTTTCGTACTTATCAATATTCCTCTCTATTCCCGAGCTGGGAACTGCTCGGTTGCCCTGTGCATTCTGTTGTTGATTTTCAAAGCTTCAGCACGCAGCATGAGGAATAACCGTTGTTTATGCATCATTAACAAAAATTGTTTACAATACTCCGTAGCTGTATAGTGCTGTTAAATGCACTGCTGGATTTAATAAGGCCACTCATGTACTTAAAGTTCCTCACATGCTTACATAGTTTGCTGAATCAGGGCTTAAGTGAGCTGCCTAAAATCACTCTAGATGTCCGAGAAGCCAGAACTCCTGACTCCTAGTTCTGTGCATTAACCACAAGATTATCTTTCCCCTCCTGGGAGATTCAAACTCAGTGCATTTCAAAATGACCACTACTGGATGACGGATGAATGAAATGGTACACATAAAAATAACTATGATCAGAAGTTTTTCCTCAAACTAAACATTAGCACAGACACATCTGAAGTTTCCATTTGAACATTTCCATTGCTTTAAAATTTATTTTCCATGTTCATGTACATCTCGATTCTGGCCCAAACCAGAAGGTGAAGTGCCAAAATACTGTACGAAAGGATATTTTTGTGGTCCAAGTGCAGGAATTCAATGCTGAAAGTCTTGCAACAAAGCTTGTTCTCACAAGGTCTGCAGCCAAGTCTTGAAGATTTCAAGTGCTTAGATAGTATAAGGCCAGATCCTTGACTTCAATGGAAATATACCTCTTCATGCCAGCTGAATCTCTGGCCCTAACACGTTTTCAGTGTATTTCTAATCCACTATGACTGTACTACCTAAGTGTAGAAAACACCTGGTGAAATATTCCAAAGCCTTTGTGCCGTGCCTCCTCAGGCCTCTATCTCAGAAAAAAATAAAAAGAAGGAAACCTGTAAGCACCCAATAGTGTCCTGCGAAGGCAGATATAGAACTGAGTAATTTCATCATGTTAGAAAACCTTTATTTTTTTTACAGCATGGCTTAATAGCCATAATGCAAACTGTGGGCTACAGTATGCAGTGCTGATGGGTAAACATTTTGAACGAGCAAACATCCCACCTCTCCATCGATGGACACTGCATCACGTGAACAATCTGCTCTACCTTTTCTCCCTCCAATACACAAAAAAACCCCCAAAATCCCAAAACTTGGAAGAGCTGCCAGCTTCCCTTGTAAACTGGTATGCAACATCAGTGAGCTATGTGTGGTTAGACCAGCAATGAACTTGCCCTGCTTTGGTGGTGGCTTGGCCGGGCACAGAGGAGAGAGTTGGACGCATACAAGAAGGCAGCCAGCAGAATGCCTGTGCTTGTAGGATCTGCAGTAGCTTCTTTTTACCCACACTCTGCCCAGATTCGTGACTGCTCCTAACAGTAATACACACACAATGTTGCTTGCATAGTTGTTTAATAGTATTTGCTGCTGGACCTCTGACAAGCCAGTATTGAGGGTGGAGCACATGTGCTAAAGAAAAATGGCTGCTGACACACACAGACATGCACATGCGGAGTGTCCCGGGGTTAATACAGAATTAACGACCTCCCACGCCATTTGCATCATAAACATCTCTTTGTGAAAGAATCCAGGGCCATTTTTCTTTTCCCTGTTTCTGATGAAGTGAAAGTATACGAGAATACACAGAATCTTCTGCTACAAACATGAATTTTATTACCTAATATTGCTAGGCAGAAGTGAAAGACAGACTGGGTTTCTAAAGCCACCCAAAGTGGATTCTGGCTACACCCTTAGGTTTACAGAAGCAGCTTGGCACCCACCAAGCAGAAATCACAGGCATGCATAAGGGAGCTGGTCTTAATGCTGTAAATGTGTTTATACTGGAACTCAAAATAAATAGGGAATAATGTGTCTTGTGTGTGCTGAGCAAGCCTATGACACCAACAAATTGAGCTGTTTTGGAAAATGCTGCCTGGGGAAACTTTAGCACTAGGCTTTAAAAGGAGTGGAGCCAGAAGTGGGGAGAAAAAAAAAAATCACTCAACAACAACAAATAACACAGAACATACTTCAAAGCTGCGCATATGCTATAGGAAAACCCTAAATTAAACAGCTTGGCTTTGGGCAACACACAAATCTTCACCACTTCGTAGCTCATTAAAATGGTCAGGGTTCCCAAGAAATATAAAAAATCATCAAGCACTTAACAAACACACATCTTATTCAACAAGATTTGAAAAGTTTTGTACATTTTATAGAGGTTGAGCCTGAGCTATTTAAGGAGGTATAATAACCTCTAACTGTAATGGTAGTCAGAAAGATCATCTGAAACAAACAGCCACGACTGACTGTCTCTTAATTCCTAGTCACGATTGCAGATTTAAGAAAGCATTGAAAGGGACTGTGTTTGTAGTTTCTGTAAATCAATGAATTTTGAAGCTAAGGAAAGTAAGGTATTGATCAGGAACACCACCAAAGTTAAACTGAGCAGAATAAAGGTAGATCCTGCACAAGGGTCCTTTGTCCTTTTCTAGCAATGTCCTTATATTGCAACTCTATAGTCCCAGAAAGCCACAGTAAGCACAAAAAGCAATAAAACCAAAATGTGTTCATTTTTTGACAAATATAAAGTAGATGTAAAGAAGGAACTCTTAAAACCATTTTTACTCAGTATCTGAGAAAGATTTGTTTGTTTGATGCTATGAATCATGAACATATGTATATAACATCAAAGAGATAGAAGAAGAGTTCTGATAAGCCCAAGGAATATTTGGATGCTTTGTTGAAGTCTTCACACCTCCTAAACCTATGAAATTGATATGGCTTGTCAGCCTTCTCACAGCATTTCTACTAACGCTATAATGCATGAATAAGCTATTGTACTGTATTGCCCTAAACAGTGCTTTTCTCCTGGCACAGGTCTTTTCAGATCAGGATTTGAAATTGTGCTGCTCTCCTGCTGCATGTTTTACAGTGACTCACAGTCCTTGAATCTGAAAGAGCATCTGCTAATCCCAGTGGTCAATACCATGAGACAGGTCGCAAGGAAACACGCTTTTCCCACATAGTCTTTTAGTTGCTCTATGGAAACCTGCTGTGTGCTGTGAGCCCTCTGTATTGTTTTAAGGTACAGGGTTAGAGACTGAGTGTTTCTCCTGCACTCCCACAAATTCTGTCTGGGATCGTGCAGCTGGGCAGTGACCCCTTTGCAGACTTGGCCTGCGTGCCTAAGTTAGTTAGCTGTGATTTTACAGTTCATGCCTGGGACCAGGTAGCTAGTGTCTATTTACATTGTGGCTTTATACCCTTGTGTTTGGTACATGACTGTTATATTCAAAATACCATTGGCAGCACACTGGTTAAGATTTTACTCTCTATTGCAGTTTTGTGGATGAAGAAATCACTGAAGTTCCTTTTCCTGTGACAGAGGCAAATTCATGCCAGTGAAGTTTTTTAATGTACATGCAGATGTTCACACATATACTGGCAAAGACAATATATCACCTCATGAACAGGTTTTATGTAGCTGGGGGCAAGAAAAATTAGCTGGTATGTTTAGTCACAGCTCAGTTTGGTTATACCTACACCTGTATTCTATGTTCTATGGCTATACCTATATTCCAGATGCATGGCAGATTATCAGATACTTTTTCATATGAGCATTTGTGGAATCCAAACTGTTTGTTTTCTTTTTATGCTGCCTACTGCCCTGCATACACACTCATCCCACATTGCCTTCCTCTTCATAGTTTTTGTTTCTTTCTAATGTTTAGTTCTTTTTTTTTTTTTTTTTCTGACTGACTTTCAAGATCCTTCAGCTGCCCATTTTTCACTTCCTACATCTTCCTTACCATTTTCTCTCACTGCTTTCTGGTTTTGTCTCTACAGCTGAAATTCAGTTTGGTTTGGATTTTAACCTCAGTATGGCTTAGTAACCCTTGGTACTGGCTGTTTAACATGCAAGATTCTTTACTATGCATACTTCTTATGCACAAAGGATATAGGGCTAGGGGAAATGCTTTGCCACCGTTTTTGTAAAACTCGGGTATTACTGAATATTTAACCATAGTTTCTAATTGCAATTTCAGATTATATGTTTTCCCCTTCTCCTTTAAACTGCAACATGTGTAATTTCTATTAAAGATGAAAGACAAGAGAGTCTCACAGTGAAAGTAGCAGAGAAAAACTGCTCGAGGCTTCTGGGTGACTTAGACTTCTGTGCCTGCTACGTAAAATAGGAGCGATCCTTCCATTTGCTATTTTCCTACCTGTGTAGGTATTGTGTACTTTGGAGTTCACACAATCTGCATCTCTGGAGAACCTCCATCTCCTACAAGCTATTAGGTCCCAGCATTACCCAGGACTGTTGTCCTCACATGGCTGAGTAGGAAGCCTAAGTTACTTCATAGAAACAAAAAATTACATACTCTCATATGGTGCAGCTTCTTTGTCAGACATTGCCTCCAGGATTTCTGAAAATGCCATGCCTATATTTGAACAATTCTTATTATTTTTCTCCAAACTGAAAGATGCCTCAATCCCCTGAACCAGGTATGAGAAGGCAGAATTAAAAAAAACCAACCAAAACCAAACAATGGTGCTGCCCACAGTTTCCCCCCACGTTTTTCCCCCAAAACTTTTTATTTTTCAACAAGCTCTGCCTTTCTCTCCTAAAACTGCCTGCATTTGAGTTCCTGTTGATGCTGTTGGTAAAAGACATTGTTCATTGGTTAGTGTCTGTGTAGGGCCCCTGGCAGGATGCTTGTTTCTCGTTAAGTTAGACATTTCACAATCCCCAACAAAACATAATTTTCTAGAAGAACTTAGTTTAACAAGGAACTACTGTAACAAAACCACAAGGCCTGCCGTTTACTCTTAGGCTATATTTTACTTTTTTTGCCAGTTTCCTTTCTTTCTCTAAACATCATTAGGATACAATCTCGTTCCTAGAAAATACAACTTTTTCCCTTCTGAGTGAAACATTCACACAACAAAGCAGTTGGCCACCTCTAGTCGTTTTCTTGCAGTAAGAGTAACAGAGCTCTTGACATTCTTTCTAGGCAACAGCAACAACTTTTGCAAATAACTTTCTATTTTCTGTTTTTCAAATTAAAGAGACACTGCAAATTAAAACAGAAAATAACATAGGGAATGTAAAGATAAATCAAGTAAATTCTAAGACATAGGTTGAAGAACAACCTTCTCTTCTCACCATAGCCCAGCTACCCCATGTTGCATTCTCACATCTCCTTGATTTAAACTCTTGGCTTCCACAAGTTTCTTACCCCATTATCCCAGTGTGCTTCACCTGCTTCAAGCACTGAGCACAGCTGAGTTAAGGATTAACCTCTTGATTGCCAGTGCTTTGGCCCTACACGTTGTCAGCAGAAAAATATGATTCTGTTCTTTAATTTCATAGAGATACAGCAAAGGCTGCGTCCAAAATTGGTCTTTCAGTGAACTGTTGCATCATGTGCCATGAAAAGCCTTTAGATAAATAACTGAAAACATTTTTTAAGTTACTAAGAAACTGAAAAGGAAAATAACAGTTTTGTTCTAATTTGTCCATTCATTTCCAGTGGGTTTGAATATTGTCAGGCTGATAGCTATCATTTGGGATATAATTCCTTTTTTATTATCCAGAGCACAATCATTACAGAGACAGGCTTCCCTTGCTTGTCTTACCAAGGCCCTGCCTCTCTTTAGGAAGATAATCTATGTTGATAAAAAAGTGCAGTCCCCTCTGAGCCTACAGAAATGAATTAGAAGTAGATATCTAACTGAGTCCTAAAGAAAAAAAAAAAAAAAAAAACCACAACCCAAATCTCAAAGGATACCCATGGAAAATATGACTCCACCATTTCCATTCAAATCTAACGAACCTTTAGAAGACAAAGAGTATGACTAAAATGCATAAGCCAAGCTTCATGCTCTTTGAACCAATATGGACATTATGTACTGCCTTGACACTATACATCTGAACATCTTATGGTGGTGCATCAAGTATTATGGCCAGGATCTAGTATGCAAGATCCATTCTCTGTTCCTCACCTATGGACAAAGGGCAAACATGTTCTGAGTACTTTACAAAATCATACCCCCTTGGGATGGCTGAAACACTGAGTGACATGAGGCAGGCTAGTGGCAGGCTGGGCAACCTGGACAAACCCTCACCCACAGCAAAGAAGGAGTGGAAGAGTTTTAAAGTACTTCAGAGAAATCATAAGTCAACAGCACACCCAGAGCCAGCTGCTAGAGGGCAGAGGAGCAGACAGCACGCTGCACCTCGTACCCCCGTTTACCTCCTGGGGAGCAGCAGCTTGTGCAGCTGGTATCCTAACTGGCTGCATCCACCCTGAATGTCACGGGCAGGACTGGTGTCTTCACTGCCAGATGGTTACACCTGGGCAACCCTACATCGCCTGCTGGACTCTGCTGGTGTACCTTAGTCTTTTAACTGCTGTGGGTTTTCATTGTAGAGAAAATCTCAGCTAGACCTTCACATCTCAAATGGAACAAGCTACAGGCTTTGTCTGTTTGAGTACATATGATACGAAAGTCATGGATGGACAATAAACAAGCCATTTCCCTCCCTCCCTCCCTTTGTTATTAAAGATGCTTTGCACAGTATAACAGTCTTCAAGTAAGGGCTGTGAGGTCAGGCCTTAAATCTAATCGTAAAAACCACCTGGTGCCTGAAATGGTTAATACCTCAATGAACCATGAGAAACAGATGCTTCTTTGAAAAGGATGTGGGGACTGTGGAGATTTATAATGTTTAAGTCAACAGGTGGAGTAAAAATCTGCAGGATCTTGAGTGCAGCCTGCTAAAACAGTAAACTTTCCATTTAGAGCATCTGCCTTCTCCGTTCAATACCTAGTTCACAAGCCGACCTTAATTCCAGGTTGATCTTGGTAATGGATTGGCTTTCCAGGCAATGTTGTAGGCACACACTGTACTTACACTGCCTGCCCAGGGCTTAACTGAGTGCTTGACCTTATGCAAATGTTGCCTCACATTTTATTAACAACAAGTAGTCTGTGATTTCCCCCATATAAAGACAAAGATTCGAAGCTTGATACTTAACATTTAGATTCACAAATTCATTTTACATTTTCAACAGTGAGTGACCTGAACTGCTCAACACCCACAGAGTCAGTGGAACCTCCTAGTGTTCAACAGCTGTGAAAGTTGAAAAAAACCTGTATTGTTAAGTTTGGGTAGAAGGGCCTCAGGGAGATCTCAGTTTGAAGAAAGATTTGGCAGTAATCTTTGGTCAACTAGGACACGTTCTCCCACATGCTTCTCCTCAGGAAGCTGGTTACAATATGTGCTCTCACACCTGGCATACTAAAAGAGATGTTTAAGAGTAACAATCCCAAAAATTGTTTGCACCAAAACAACAGACTGCTTAAAGGTACTCAAAATCAAGTGAGAGTGTTGTCAGTTCTTTTTATTGTCTACTTTTGCAGACTGCTTTGTAGCGGGTTAGAAGTGGGCAAATATAGTTAGCTGTATTCAATGAGTGTGAAACTGATATAGCACACAGAAAAGTAAAAGTGCCCCTTGACAGGTTTCCTGTATGCTCGATGTTTTTCATTAATGTCAGATAATATGTATCTTCACTATGGAGCCATAAAACCTTCATTAATCAATAACCAGTTCCCAAAGCAGCCCGATATATTGAACAAGTTGCCGAGCACATATTTGATAAAAATAATTCACGATTCAGAAAGAAAGAGATGGAAAGAGAGAGATAGAAAGGAGGGAGGGAGGGAGGGAGGAAGGAAAGAAGGAAGGAAGGAAGGAAGGAAGGAAGGAAGGAAGGAAGGAAGGAGCTTAGCAGACTGAGAACACAGGCCCTATCACTTATTCTTTTTGTGACGCAGAGTATATAATTTAATCCTTCATTTTTTGAAAGCTCACCACTGACTGGATGTGTAGATATTTAGTTTATATCTAAATGCTCTCAAGACTGAATCAGTTTCCCCTTGACTATAGGATACTACCCTCTTTTCCTCATACTTCGTGAAAAAGTACAAGAATAGTTAACCAACTCCAGAGGAAAGATTGTATGAAAGGCAAGCTTTCCCACAAATTGGAGATGGAGACTTAGACCTCTGAAAGAGTTGGGAAAAAAAAATATGTATTACATAAAATATACATGAAAAACCAATCTAGCCCTCAGCCATGGATTAAATCTGCAGCAGCACTGAGTGCTGGATATCCACACGAGTGGGATACAGGCACTCAGGAAAGAATCAAGAATCTTTGGTATCTTAATTTCTTCATTAAGATGCTAAATTTAACAGAAAGACTGGGAAACCTGTGCTTTTAAATCTAAAAGTATTTTAGAAAACTTACACTAGCCATTAAATGTAGATATTTGGGAACAGAGAGAAAACTTAGAAACACGCTGAAGCCCGAAGGAGTAGTCCTGGAGTTCACAACGAGACGAAACACAGGAAATTACAGAGATGTAAACAAGTCTTTCAGCCAGGTTTACCATTACTTTTCCTTTTTCCTTTCTATGTTTCAGTCAACAGCTTAATCCCATAAAAAAATAAGTTGTTTCTTGGACTTTCCTTGGTAATTGTTTCACTTACAAATAACTGCATTCAATTACCATTGGCTTTATCATTTAGATTAATAGGCAGAAATGGGAACTGAAAGGCTGTGATGTTCTGGAATTGGTGTAACAACAAGCATCGGTATCATGGACTGTTGTATCTTGGCAGTTGTTTTATCACCATCTTGATGGATTTGTTTTCCTCTGTCTAGGGTACAAATTGAACTCCATCATGTGTTGGCCAGTGATATAGTAAAGGAACAGGGAATTTTTTAGCCTTGAGGCTTTGTTATCTGCTTCTTTGTGTGTTCTAAAGAGCCAGAGTTCTTAAAAACAGCCCTGCAAATGTTCAGCTAGAAAATGCCCTTTTGTAGCCTTTGAAGATTATAGCCCTTCCATACAATGTATTCAGTCAACTTTCTTCCTGTTTCCCAACCAGTTAAATTTAGAACTATTGTGTTGATCTATTAGTGAGATAGAACATCTAGGAAAGTCAACGAGCAGCTACAGACCTGGCACCTACCATGTCTGTGAAGTCCTCAGCCGAACTGGTATGCCCATCTGAAAACAAGTAAGTTCCTTCCTTAAGTTTGGAGACTGCTGCTTCATGAACAGTCTTTCTCTTTCCATATTTATTTTGCAGTGTTTGATGTAAATAATGAATTGACTATATGAAAAATTAGCAGAGTGTGCCCAGAGTGGAGGGTGAAAAGCATACTCTTTCTGAGTTGCCTGGAAAACTCACTTTGATAAATTTCTGCTGTTTCTGCTGTTTTCCACCATGACTGGCTTCTTAAGTTGTCTGTTATACAGCCAGTGAAATATGGAAGTTTATGGACTACAAACAAAAAAAGAGTGTTAAAAATATCTCCATACTCTTCAAGGACTCTGTATGTCATGACACCTTCTATTATTTTTGTTATAGTGTATTATGTATTAGCTCTTACAGCCCTCAGCATGCTGCAAATGCAGAAGCACAGACTTCACAAGAAATGGTCATGACTTTGAAGAGTTTGCTATCTAAATAGATAAGACAAAGGCTAGAAGAAAGGAATGTTCCATTGAATAAAATGGACTGGTGTGTATAAGGTGAGGTATGCCACATAGACATTATCTGCTTTCTTCTCCCAGCCACCGCAAAAATTTACAGTCTGACCAGCAAACGGATCTCAGGCTCTTTGCCATAGCCCAGAGTGGAGCTCATTGAAATTATAATTTATTTTTCTTAAATTATTTTTGATAACTGTTTTTCAAGCTCGGACATCTCTTTTGCTTTTTGTACTCAGCTCTATTACTGCAGTTTTGCCTGAGCATTCAGTAAGTTGTGGCCCTGTCCACCTGCAGCTACACAAATTCAGGTTTAGATATTATGCTTGGCTGAGAGGGATCAGCTCCTAGTAAAAAAGTAACTTCTGATATTTTGTCCTTTGTATAAAATCTTAGAGATTTGTTTCAGTTCTCTCTGAATCGGTTGTCTCCCCATCAGAAACATATATATTTTGGTCTCTGTGTTTTATTTCAGGGTGCTGTCACAGTGAGAACTTAAAATGAGATGTTCATATACTGATCCCTATCGTCTTCTTCTGACAGGCATTCAGTGTGTTGTAAGCCTTAAGTTAGATTACTATGTTTGTCTCTCTAATTGCTCTCACCGTGAGAGAAAGCCACAGGTTTTTTTCAACACAGAACAATGTTCTGCAATATTCGCACTGCCTTGTGGTTATTTCTTAAACTACTAGGTCACCTTTTATATGAAAAATAAGAGACTACAGGGCCAAGAGAAAACAACTCACTTGGCTTCTTATCATTTGGCTTCTTATCACAAATGGTTGGCAAAAAGTGAAACACCACAACATATCCATTTGACAGCATTACTGACAGTATTATTATGACTTCTCTTTTTACCTCTGACAAAGTAATGCACAAGCAGATCAGAATCCCACTACTGTTTTGCTGGCCTGTCTTAACCACTGTTGACTAAATCTTCATCACTATTTAAAACCCAGTCTCTTTAATATAGTAGCAAATAACTGCCCTCACTAACACGCCATGGTTTTTTATCCTGCTTATCCTCTGGAAAATTTAGTGAAAGCACCAAGCTATCTCATGGGGCTACTGAACAGTGAGCTACTACATCTGAACAAGTATCAGTTTCTGAGAACCCGGGATTCATTGAAACCGACTGCACACAAAGCAAACCCCACTTTTAGAATGAAGCTTTTAAAGTGAAACATTTTCAAAAAATATCTAAAAATCTACTGAAGACTATGGTATCTGCTTGGGTGTGTAATATACCTTCTTCTGAAGATGGCAGACAAATAGGGTGGGAACAAGACACAGCAACTATTAAAAAGAAGAATAAAGAAACTCATTTTTTAGTGAAAGATTTTTTTTTTTTCTAGTACAATAGACATAATTTGCGAATATTTTTGCACTTTCTGTTTTGGTCTCTGGAGTAACAGAGTTTTACTGACAAAAATCTTTGTAGAAGGAAAATGTGCATGTCACAAACAAGAATACTTGTCAAAAACAAAACTTAACTGTGCACATACAGACTCCAGCAAATAATGGTTGGTTTCTTGTCCATGCAAGGAGCAAAAAAATTCTCAGGAGATTTAATCTGTCTGGCACAGGCTACCCGATCCAGCTCATATTTCTAATATTTGTCACTTGTCCAGAAGTTAAAAATATTGAAAATATTCAAAATGAGTTCTGAAAAAGTAAAAAGCAACTCCAATCTGTTCTGTGAGAAAATGATGTTTCATGAACTAAACCATTACTTTTACAAATTAATAATTTAAAAAAAATGAATTATGGAATATTTAATTTCATTCATAAAGCCAAGCAAAAATGATTAATGATCGGTGCATCAAGATTAAGAAAGCAATAAAAGGGACAAGATGGCTCAGGGAATTGGTAATGTGGTTCTGTGCCTTTTTGGTTTCAATTTCAGCTTTTCAGTTGCTGTTACTAGTGAATCCCTCATGCTTTAAAACTGGCTTTTATGTTTTAAATCTAAGTTCTCCTGCCAACTGGCAGATTGCCTGAAAAGTCAATAAAAGTTGGGGTCTGGTTCACCACTGCATTGATCCAGTATCACGCTAGTGCAGCTCAGTTGACTTCAAGCAGTGTACTGGAGCACCAGGACCCAGGAGTGTCGTACTCAGCAGCAAATAACACTTGTTTGGAATATGAGTCCTCTTAATTATAAACTGGGATGCAGCCGTGCCAGATCCTGAGATTTTATCATGAATCTCACAACAATTTGATGCTTTCCTTATAGTTCCATCTCCCTGAATCTTATGATTAAAGAGAATCTCAGTTTTCATTTAAAAGTTAAATTTCTAGAAAGCCCCCACATTGTACTGAAAAAATCAGTGACTCTTGTAGCTTTGACACCCAAAAAAGGGGAAAGATATGAATAAAACACTCTAAAGGATATAATTGCCTTTTTTTTTTTTTCACATGACTTTCTAAACTAGTCTCCTCTTCTCTGGGGGTCTGCCCTCTTCTACTTGTGGTTGGCAGAGTTCAGGACTTGGTAATATGTTGGCTTCCTGGTCAACCCAGTACATATCTCTCTTGACCAGCAGTCACATCTCATATTTCAGTATGAAATATTGGATTAAATTTCTTCTGTAAGAAAGTGCATGAAATTTCTTCTGTGAAAAAATGGTGACGATCAAAACTACTGGTTCAAGCAGGATCCCTATAGGGTTTTCTCCTCCAACTCTCCCTAGCAAAATAGGGTGTGAAGGAAGGAAGAAAGGTCTACATTTGCCTTGAAAATCATACATGTTTCCCATTAATATCAATGTATTTTTACATCCATTCATAAGACTAAGAGTAAGCCTTGTACTGCATATTCATAATGCTTAAATAGTGAAATAAAAATAAAACAAAGCATTGTACATGGGGCAGCATTGTTATGAGCTAGAATACTTTATACTAGCTTCTGTTCCCTGACCAATTATGCCTTTCATAGGATTTGTGTTGTATTCCCTGGCCAAGTACCATCCTTGCCTTAATCGGAAAAGACATTTGAAAAAACTGATATGGAAAATCTGCATTTGACCTTGTGCCCTTGCTTCATGTCAACAATTTCAACCACATCTGCTCTTGCACTGTGAAAATGTTGGCATATTTCTCGGAGCGCTGCTCCGACAGCTGCAGGCACTCTGTACAGAATAATTCCACTCTCAAATAGTCAGAGAGCAGGGAGTGCAGCTCTTTCATTGCTCTCTCGTTTAATGCAGAAGCTCTGCAAAAAGAATTCAAGAGAAGTTTCCACTGAAAAATCTCTTTGGTTCTGGGTCCTTAAGGAAGAATTTATTTTTTCTGTTGCCACCAAGTGATGGTGAAATCATGCCTGTGTGATCAGTGGAAGGTGGGAAAATGTTTGCAAAAGGAATACAGCAGAATCCTCACTTTAAATTTATTATAGCATGGCCAACAAAACGGCAATCAACCTATCGAGTACAGACTTTCCATTATATTTAACACCTGCTAGATCAGAATCTAATCGTGCAAGGTTAGTGGGTTTTGCTTGCCTGATTTATTGATTGAAGCATATGTAACTCTGGAGATGATCTATCAGACCAGGGGTTGCAATTAATTACTCCATGCTGCAGAAGCTATGCAGCTCTCTGGAGTCCTGCCAAGTTAGCAATGGCGATATATGCAACACAATGTACAGAAGTTTGGATGAAGTGAGAAGGTTTATTTTAAATTAGCTTAAGGCAATTTACAATGCAATTGCTCATGATTATTTCTTGACGTGGTGCTAACTGAAAACAAATTTCTTTTAGAATATGATTTGTTTCCCTGACTGTACGTATAACATTATCTGTCACCTGTGTTCCATCTGTGCTTGATTTTAAGGATGTAAGGGGCACTCCTTTTGACCTTCTGCTTGCCTTTGCTCTGATAGCATTGCATTTACTCATCCATTAATTTAGGGTAAGGGATACTAAATATCATGTACAAGAAGTTTGCACCTTTCTGGATGGGTACCTTGGAAGGCAAAGAGTCACTTTTCACTTTTCTCTGATGTCAAGCACAGAATGCCATGCTAAGATTAGGTAGTGGGAATTAAATGGGGAAGAGGGAAAGGAGAAGAACCCATTTATTTCATTAAATGCAAGTAAGGACTGTCAGAATGTATTTTGCATTTCCATTCAGATGTTAAGTTGAACCCATGATATTCAATACTGTAAGGAATATATGAATATGTAAGGAATATATGAATATTTGAACCACGTACTTTAGAGTATCATATCTGCAAGGTTATTAAAATCTAACATAAATTAAATGAAATATGGGCTTCCATATTTACAACGCATTCTCTTATTGGCTTGGTTTTCCATGCTGTTTTAAAACCTTTGTATTTCTTTTTTGCAAAATTCCTTCTTGCTTATAAATCCTCTATCTTTGCATATATGGCAGTAATATCAATGTGGCTTAGCCTGTTTAGTAATCATTATTAGATCTGGTCTACTATTTCTTGTACTATGATGAACAACTTTGATTTTATACTTACAAAAAAAATGTTGGAGCACAGTTTTGATCCAGGGTGAGTGTCAGTTTTTCTTTGTGGTACTTATGCTCTTTAGGGCAATCACACAGACAAATATATTTTAGAGAAAGTTTAAAATGGAAGACTGGAGTAGAAAAAGCTCTGAAGGAGATGTTAAATAGGGGTTGTAACATATTAAACACAGGCTTGAAATAGTGTGAGAGACCTGTGAGCTAGCCTGTGCAATTGCTCTTCTGTATCTTCTCCCTGGGAGGGGGGGTCTCCAGCATCCTCTTGAATTTGGAACAGGTTCCCTCTATATATTTTTGAATGTTTACATTCCAAATCTCTTGCTTTATGGTTGTATAATAAGTAGGTTGATGTACCTGGATATTGTAAAGCAGGAAACTTTAATGTCTGTGAAATACCGGGTACTTCTGATATTCATATGACTGTTTAGCAGATGTTAATGCTTTCTGGTTTATGATGTCCAGGTACATTAGCTGATCTATGAAGTTCTGAGTGGTTTGCACATGTGAGTAATATAAATACACTGGTTCACGCCACTAGTCCTATTAGAAATTAGCATCTCGCAAAATATTTGTGGCAGCAGGTATTTAAATTTCAGTTCTGTTAAATGGTATCAAAAAACCTTCGGAAATACGTTAAATTTAAAAACTTATCAACAGAGTTTACCCATAAATTCCTGAAAAAGTCAAGACAATGAAGAAATAAGAAATTAAAATCATTCATTTTGATTAAGACAGAAAATACTCTGGGTTTTTTAATATGTGCCAGATCATGCTCGTACTTTATTTTATAAGGATGGTTTCACAAGGACAATAATAACATAGTGGATAAATATTTAGATTTTGAGTTAAGTACTTCAGCTAAGTTGCTATCAGAACTTGGAAAATCCATCCAGTTAGTAAACTGTACATCAGTAGATCATGGATTCTTCCAAAATAACCGTTCCACCTACTGTTCCACCATGGGTGGTTCCTACGCCACCAGCTTGTTCACAGGCAGTACACTGTGAACATTAGGTGCCTGGATTTGAATTCCAACTTCCACCTTTCCAGTGCAAGCTGTTCATTCATTAGCTACTTCCTTCAAGCATGATGTGATAGTTCCTTTGGCGATAGTTTCTTTCTCACTTGAGTATTTAGGATAACAGCTAATTCATCTACAAACTGAGGGAAGCTTACAGGCTTTGGCAATATTCACATAGTAAAATAAATAATACTCGTAATACATTTTGCTTAGGTAGTGGTTACACTTATGGACATTGACAGGCTTTAGAAATGTTAATTACCCTAGTCTCACAATTCCTCTGCTAAGTGGGTGATTATTATCATCCTTCTACAAAAGAGGAGAGTAAGGGAGTGAGAGATTAAGTGACATCCCATGTCCACAGGAAATCTGTGATAAAGCCCAGACCAAACCCCAGGTCTCCAGACTCCCGGCCACATGGTCTTACTTTGCCAAGTTGTCCCCTGCTGCTGTTCTGATGGCTCTGCTGAAGTTTTGGGAACAACGCCAGAAAATTCTGTGTCAAAAAGGAAGTAGAGACAGTGGCCAAATGTCCCCACATTTAGCTGGGCTGATATGATTTCTGCATAAATGGATTTAATAATAATTACAGGCTTCATTGGCCTTATGCTTGAAAGTAATAAAATGCATTTTGGGTGTGATAGCATCCACATAAATCTGTCAATACTCCTCATGGGAGTCCAAAGACCTATTATGTTGTGCCTCACTATTTGAAACAACTGAAGGGTGCTAAGGCTTAGCTTTGTCCTCAAGCAGCTGCTCGTGAAGGAGGTCCAGTTTACAGACAGCTTCTCTTTGACCACCCAGATGACACATCCATATGTGCTCAGCCCTTTTTTATGCTTATTTAGCCACATCTCATGTGAAATAGAAGCAAAATCCTATTTCACACTCCACATTCTGGTAGCTCTTGCCAGACCCATGGATTCAGAATAAGAAAGTGTTATACAGTGACTTTATACAGCACTGTTAATTTGCACTAAAAGCTTGGCTCCGTGTTCTTCCTTCTCCTT
The DNA here is from genome assembly GCF_000699245.1 of Pterocles gutturalis. Taxonomy (NCBI): domain Eukaryota; kingdom Metazoa; phylum Chordata; class Aves; order Pterocliformes; family Pteroclidae; genus Pterocles; species Pterocles gutturalis. The sequence goes on from NW_010143572.1 coordinate 87,873, forward strand.
TCAAGGAGTCAGTGACTTTCCCTCCACTGCAGAAGGTCTAAACTGAAACCACAAGAAATGCCTGTGTTGTTCACATGCCAGGAAAGCTTGTTGTGAGAACACAGCTGCAGTGAGGCTGGTTCCCGTGGGAATGGGGTCCCCATTCGTCCCCTTGGCCATGTATAATGGCACAGGGCTCTGGGGGGCTTCAGTTGTGGCACTGAAAAGGTATTGGCCGTGTCACAAAAGGACTCTCTTCTTGACCTTGTGTGTTGATCTGGGGTACAAATCAAACAGAAAGACAGATTAGCCCAGAAAGCAAGAAGAAACCAAGATATGTTTTCTTTGGCCTAGAGATCATTCCTAGTACTGGTACTCTGGTGATGTGGGCATATGCCAGTCCATACTTAGGGTTGATCATAACCTCACCTCAATTTAAGTGAAACAGAGCAGGAGTAGGTCAGAAATCCTCCAGAAAAACTCCTTTTTTTCAGTTCTGAATTGATGGGGTATGCAAGTTTACCTTGGTGATAGTACTCATCATCATCGATCTTGATCACTTTTCTTCACGGCAACTGCTGTCTCCTTCTTCCTTACCCACAGCCAGAATTTCCTGTATGCCAGCCCCTGGCCAGGCACCTCTTTCCCCGCTAGCAGCTCTAGTGGGGATTCTTGTCAATGCACCGGCCTCCTTTGCAGTGCTGTTTCTTAGTTTGTGTAGATGGAAATATGTCTGGACTTCCATCTTTTCCTTCTCTTTCTGCCCTTTACCTTTCTTTGTCCTTGGTAGCTGCTGTCTTCTATTTTTTCTCTTCTTGAATAAAATGGAAATGCGCTGGTTGTAGTTTTCAGCTGCCCAGCATTAGTGATAATGATAATCAAAATCTGTTGCTGACATCATCTTGAAAGAGAGACGACAGTATCAAGAGGAAGGGATAGAGGGCACAGCATAAGCTATGAACTGGAGGACAAGACTCTAGCACCAAACTGGAGGTAGAAGTTGTTGCAAACTGGCTGGTTTTTTTTCTATATGTATGTAATCTGTTGCTTAGAGAGCGGATGTACTGGTCACATCTGTTTCTCACGAGCAAAAACTTTATTTGGTGAAAGCAGAAAAGTTTTTAAAATGTGAATTTCTTTAAATTCATTAATATTTTTATCCAAAACATGGATACATCTGATATGCAATCTCTCTGCATAGTCCAGCTGGTTAGTTTGTGAGTTCAAGACATTAACAATCTCTAGGGCAGTTAGAAGCAGGGATTTAAAACATTTTTGCTTTACATGTTTTGTTGCAGGCATGTTTGCCAAAGTTTGCCAGAAGTTTGCCAAAGCAACCCAGAAGACTCAGAAGTCAGAAAGGAAACAGAAAGATTCATACATGCATTTTTAAAAATTACTTTTTAAGCCAATCTTTTCACATTTTGCACTCAAGGTTTTGATCATTTGTGTCTGCAGCTCTGCAAGCATATTTATTCTGTGTAAGGGCCTTGGCTTCCTCCTCACCTGAGATTAACTAAGCATCAGAAAGAAGAAGATGACAGATTTAAAGGTCTTCCACCAAGGCTGTTGGCTTGGACAGCGCAGCAAAGAGTGGCTACTTATTCTGGGGTTGGGAAAAAGCTATTACTCAGTTTGTATTTGTTAACTTTGAAGTAGAATGTCTCTCTTCCCATGTGCACTGTCACCAAAGTCAGCATGAGTCCTTATGAATGAGACCCATACAAATCTTAATCCTCGTGTGTGCCTTATCATCACGGCTGACCGATCCTCAGGCGCGGATCCCTCTGTGCATCAGCAGCCGTCCCTGCCAGCTGCCTGCCCAGCATGGCAAAGGCAGTCCGTCCAGTACAGAGCGCTCTTGGAAGGGGCTTCTTTGCAGCTGGGAACTGTGGCAAGCTTTGTGCAGATCTTCTAGCTGCAACAGTTTAAGATTATTTAGTGGCTTTTAAACGCTGTTCATGCCCATTTTGAACAAGCCCACAGAACATCTGCACAGTGTCTGCTAGCTGTGCTCAGGGAGTGTCTACTAACAATTCTATATTGTTCTCAGCGAATATATATCCGTCCAGATTTTTTTTCCATGGTTTAGTATCCTCTTCAAGCATTGAGGAAACTGTGACCTTTCATTGATTCAGGCATGGAAACTATAATCACAATACTGAGCAGTTATATTTGGTTTGGAAAAGTAATCCTATTGTTCTCCTCTTTTAAAGCTTAAACTAACAGACAGCATGAATGTCATCTTTATAAAACGATAGGAAACCTACAATGTCTGGTATTAATAAATGCCTCTGTGCTCAGTTGGGGTTGGGGCTGAAAGGAGAGAATGAAGTCCTTATGACAGAACTCAGGGGTAGTCTCTCTGGTGAGTATTTTTATGAGATGCAACTGCTACAGAAGTGCATCTTGTGCATCCCAAAGCGATCAGTTTGCTCTTCAAGGGACCACAGCGATAATTTATTCCTGACAGGAGAGAAGAACCCATCCTGGTGGTCTGAGCTGCCACTGCTGTTCACTGATTCACTCTGAGGGTACTCTGAATTGCTGACTGTGTGATCAGAGGAAGAACTGTCCTGCCGGGAGTCGATGGGGAGAGAGAGCAGCCTCGCTGAAATCCCTGAGCCTTGCACTGCGCCGTGGTCAGTCTCAAATGCTGCCAACTTTTACTTAAGAAAACTGTCAAAAAGCATAAAGAGTTAGCAACAAAGAGTTTGTAAGGGTAAACGTGACAGTGGAGAATTATGCACTAACTACAATTGTAGTTGTAACTGTAGACTACAATCACTTAGAAAATTTATCTGACATGTAAGAGTATTTTTCGTAGCCTACTTGCTGTTGTAATGAGCAGTAACTGAAGAGTCAGTGGTGGAAGATTTGTCTTAAGATTATTATGCAGGTCAAGATCTCAAGTGAACTGGATTTGGTTCATGGTTCCTCCTTAGTCTTTCTGCATGGTTTCAAGAGAGTCACTTAATCTCTCTCAGCTTCTTTTCCCTGTCTGCAAAAGAATAATGTTTTTGTTTAAGCTGTAAACTCTTTAGAACCAAAGTGTAAATGGATTATAAGTTTATACTGCAGAAAATACACGGGGCTTTGATCTCGACAGTGGCCAACATGCAGTCATTAATAAAAATAGCATTAATTAGAAGTAAAGAGTGCATTAAACTTTGATAGGGCTGCGTTAGATAACGATGGCTGTACATACTGAATTCGTGTAATTTTCACAGTTGTGCTCAGAGTAGGGAATTATTTTGGCTGGAAAACAACTCAAACAAGCAGTGCCAGCAGCTGTGAGGTCAGGAATAGCTGTTGGGTTTTGTTTTTCAGCTCTTGGTCTTCTTACAGTTAGTTCAGTAAAAGAAGGAGGTGAGAAATATACAGAAAGTTTTCATAGTGTCCAGCATTACTTTTCTGAAGTTCATCTCTGTGGGTCAGCAGGCATACCTCAGACTCACTGCTTTTAAGTAATCCCAGGTGTAAATGGATCGAAACAGATTGTATTATGATAAAGTCACTTGCTGAACAGGCAAAAGACACTCATCCACTACATTGTAAATCATAAAAGTTTTATTTTGCAAATCACTCCCAGAACTAATTTTCACAACCTACCCAGAGCTTACAGAAATTAAGAGACCTAAAGTGCGTCTTGTTTATGTGTGCAATTGGGTTTTTGTGGGTTATATTGCCTACAAGAACAATTGACAGCAGGCCAAAAATGTGTGTACGTCAGTGGATGCCAGTTCTGGAGATAATCTGAGTTCATCTTTCAGTTCTGAGGACAGGCTTTACAGAAGGACCCTGCCATAACATTTGCAAGGAGGGAGAGACAAAGAGCCACGCTCCTTTGTTAACAGACTCTTCAACAGACCTTTATACAAGAGGCAGCCTTGTAAAAGAAGTTGTACATGTCTTTGACTCAGGCCTTGAAGACTGCATTGTAACTGCTTGCCTCTTTCTAGAAGGCAATTAGGGTGAATCACAGATTTTTTTTTTCTTTCTTTTTAGCAGCCTACAGAAATAATTTTATGCATCTTGAGGAAGAAAAAGAAAAACGTAGATTCTATAAGAATAAACATGAGTAAATAAATGAGAAAATGGGAGTTTCAGGGTAGAAAAAGGAAAAAAAAAAAAAAAACAAGGGCAGCAAGGAAAAAGTCTTTTACTTGACCAGACAAATAAATATACAAGTTATTCTTTGGATTTTAAATGGATCAAGATATAAGGTAAATTTGAAACACCCTTGTTATGCTGGTTTTCACTCCTTAAACTTTTGGGCTTGGGGTTTCCTACATTAAGTAGGGGTTGGAGTCATTCTGATGTTATTTTCCTCTTTCTGTGTGAGCGGAAGGATGCATGGTCCTGAAATCTGTGGCAGAGATTCTTTTTCTGCATAAACAGCCTGTGACCCATCTTCACTTCTGTGCCTTTTGGATCTTGAGCACATTCCATTTCCCGCAGCTTTTTTTAATGCATTGACTTTGAACATATTTCATATATTTTTTCCAAATGAGACTACTGCTAGCCATAGCAACAAGGACCTGACTTCTCCAGAAGTAAGAGAGCCGTGAGGGAAAGAACAAAAGTTTAACTTGTGGGACTAGTTCTGGCCACACTGAAATTGTCCAGATGTCAGCATAAAAAATGAAAGCAATGGAAACCAGTACCCCCTCATATACATTTACCACAATGATATAAGTATCGTCCATTTTACAACATGGGGAAAAAAAGTCTTTCCTTGCATGGAAATGTGTTGCATAACTACTGTGCTCTACTGTTTGGAAAATGCTGGGACGAGCCAACACCAACACTTCCTCTCATTCTCATATTTGGTTAATCAAATTACTTCTTACCAGACATTAGCCAGAACACTAGATAATTGTTTTCTATTTAACATAATGGCTTGCTGAATTCAAAGGGCCTTGTTTGAGTCTGCAAAACCTGGCATTAAGCTGGAGTAAAACTGTATCCAATTATGCCCATTACCCCTAGGCAAGTACTTTCCTTAGAAAAATCACCTGTCAACAGCACAGCATTCTGCCAGAGTAATTTTTATTCCCTTTCTGTTCCAGAGGCATTTTATTTGCTGATCTATCAGTTGAAAAGTCCCTGTCAAAGAGGAAAATATGACGATAATGTTTTAGTGAAGCAAGACACTTGTACAGAGGAAAAAGTGTTGTGCCAGTCCAACACAATGCATTCTTCCCATTATTCTGGCTCAGACATGCAGACTGTGATGCAGCCCACTCTGGTCCAGGAGTGATTAGAAATAGATACAGGGAAGGCCTAGGAAGATCGTGGGAGTTCAAAAAGCACCCTCAACCTTGTGGGCAGAAGACTGCTTTTACCTTTCTCAGCTAGCTTTTCACCCTGCAATGGGTAAGAGACAAAAAAACCCAACAAACCAACACAACATCCAAAAGAAAAAGCCTCAAGAAAAAGTAGCTGGTGAAAAGTTTTTCTTTGCAAATGAGGACACTATCTATAGGCTCTCACGTGAAAAGGGATAGTGGCACCCAGTTGATGTAACAACTAAAGATTAAGTTTGAATGCTGGGAATCCCCATGAAGATCTCCAATCCTTTCTCATAGTTTTTAGGTTGCTCCAAAGTATCCCTCTTATTTCCAATTTCATTTAACTGGGCTCTGCAAAGAAGCAATTCTGTGACCAGAAAACAACCAGAGTATGGTAACATTTTGAGAGGAAAAGGGATGTCAAGAGGAAATAAATGAATCTGATAATATATTTAAGAGAAACAACAAAATTGACTAAATCTACTGCCTGTGTTGTATTCTTCACAACAAAAATGAGAGAAATTCTGCAGGTCAGAGCATTAAACTGTGTTAATCTAATTCAGTAAGGTGTATCAAAGAGGCATTTTAAGCAAAAGGTCATTGAAACCAAATCCTGAGGAGAAGTTGCCAGATGTTTCAGGGAACATATGATCAAGTTTTAAGATGATTAATTTTTCTCAGCGGTGGCCCTTAAAACCTTTCCCATTACGTTTGATAACTAATGTGTGTTTGCTACAGACGATGGCTTTGTTCTGTGTTTATTGAACAGAGGTCCCTTCAGCCTGAACAGGTAATGTTGAGCAACCAGAATCTATTTTTCTTAGCCAAAATGGCAGCTACTTAACAGTCACAAAGATTTCTTTTTACACTTTCTTTGCCAGTTCATTGGTACACAGAGGAATAAGAAAATTGGAAGCCAGGGGAAGTCTTGACTTCTTACACAGGCTTTGCCCCTGATTTCTTGTATGATAGTGATTAATATTTTAGTTTTGCCATTTGTTGGTTAGGAATAGCAGGAGATAGAGTTGTACTAAAGTGCCTGCCCAGCAAGGACTAGCAGGCAAGCCCTTAAAGGGGCTATTCATACAAGTAGATCTGAATTTACAAATATGATCAGTGCACTGAGCATGTGAAATGATACACAACTACTGAGTAGTACTGTTATGAGCAGAAAGCCTGTGAGCTCTGGACACTCCCTGTAGCTCTGTTTTGGCATTAGCTTGGCAGATCTACCCAGGCATACAGGCAGGTATCGGCACTCAGCCCCCCGGGAGAATCAGCAGCCTTGACATAGGGACTTAAGCATGTGGTGAGTTTTACGTGCCTGAGAGCGTGGGCTCCAAAAAGACCAGCATGTTTGATGGGAAGCCACAACACTGCCCACTGGTAAACATCAACAATGAAGAACAGTTTAAATTTCACTACGGTTCTAGGGTTTGGTTTTTTTGTTTGTTTTTGTTTTTTCTTTTGCTTTGAGTGTTTCCCCTGAGAATTCAAAGTCCTGAAATGTTTTGTAAAAGATACAATTGAATTATTTCAAAACTGATGGAAGAAAGAAAGATTGTTATTTCTTTCAAAGCATGCCCAGAGGAAGCGTACGGTGATAGACTGTCTCCACCATTGCTCAGCATTCAGCATAAGCAACGAGGATGTTGTAAGCTTGATGAAATTTAAGCACACATTTCATATTTTGCTGGAATATGCTTTACCACTCAGTCTCTGGGGTTCTTCAGGCAAAGGGCTTTCTCACCTTTCCTTGAAACTTTTTCTGGTTTCCTCAGAACTGGGGAGTGTTCACTGTGTCAGCAAAAAATAGAGGGAATGACATCTGTTAGGATGATTAAGAGACAGAGCCTTTGTTCCTTACTCCCATTGACACGTCACCCTTGGTGGAGCAATTTCCTCATCTCCTTTCTTTCAGCCCTCTGACCCACTTGGCCAGTTTACTCTCTCCAAAGCACCTCTCACACCCTCACGAAATACCATCCTCTAATGGTGAAGATGCTTTCTGTGGCACCGCCGGGAGGACTCAAATCTCCTCTGTTGGGGAAGGAAGTGGACCCATCCCTTTCGTAGCACAGGTGGATGATGCTCCTACCTCAGGAGCAGCCTCAGGGAGGACCACCACCACCTGCTGCCTTCATTCCTTTTTTCAGTGGTGCTCAATCTGTTGGTGGGTACCCCACAGCACCTCCTAGCCTGCAGAGAGATTAGTGATGGTTAAGCCAATTCGGCATGGGAGAGGTGTTAAATTATCAACACTAATAAGGAAAAGAGACTTTCTATGCTAAGAAGCAGAACTTCAAACACACAGGAAACTTTAACATTGAAAGCTTAGTTGCCCACAACAAGTGTAAATGCCCCACACTTAGGAGGCAGCTGAAGAAGGGTCCTGAGGGTCAGAATTTTTGACTGGGGTCTTGAAGTAGCAGGTGAGCATTGAAGTCGTATCCAAGCCCTTTCATGGGTTTAGCCCCCAAGTCGTATTAAGCAAGCAGCCACCTTAAACATACCTCAGGAATCGCAATCTGTTGTTTATCACTCCCCACAGACACCACTTTAAACACACACATGTGTGTATATGTGTGTATAAAAGGAATACCTGGAGAAATTTAAAACATCTTAATTAAACTTAAGATGTGTGGTTCAGATAAGATTGGCATGTGGCCACTGCATTCCAGGATTCTCAAATAGCATAATCTAATTAATTTTGTTTAAGAACACAGAGGTCATAAACATACAGTAATTTGAAACACTTAGTACCCTGCCAGCTGGCACTGTCTCCTTTCCACTTCTTTGCACTGTAATTTCACTTCCATTTGTGCCGAGTCTGAAATCTCCTCACTCTAGTAGTAGGCTGTATTATGTTACACAGTATTCAGCTGAGGTATTTTTTAATGAACTAATTACATGTTAGTTAATAATAGAACATTTCTTTAGTAGTCAACTGCTGAATATAATTCTGAGAGGACTACTGTAGGTTGGGATGCTGCAGGAACGTTTAGGAACAGGTTTCAACTAAAAGCATTATGTTTAGTCTTTAATATGCTATAAATAAATAAAAATATATCTTCCCTGAAAAGCCGAATGTTTTATCTTTTCACTGCTGGATAGTGCACCGGGAACTGATGTTTTCCCACCTTTGTTAGCGGATGATTTTTGAAAGTCATTCAAAGAATAGAATCATAGAATCAGAGAATGGCTAGAGTTGGAAAGGACCTTAAAGGTCATCAAGTTCCAACCCCCCTGCCATGGGCAGGGACACCTCCCACTAGCCCAGGTTGCTCAAAGCCTCATCCAGCCTGGCCTTGAACCCCTCCAGGGATGGGGCAACCACAGCTTCTCTGGGCAACCTGCTCCAGTGCCTCACCACCCTCACAGTGAAAAAATTCTTCCTAATGTCTAAATCTCCCCTCTTACAGCTTATAACCATTACCCCTCCCTGATAAAGAGTGCCTCCCCATCTCTCCTGAAGGCCCCCTTAATAACAATAATAATAGAGAGTATTTACAGAGACCTGCCATCAGTAAGGCATATTTGGATTTCCTTCTGTTTGCCATCCGCTCATGTCCAGCCTGTTTCTGCTGTAACGCTGCAGGCACAGTCTATGCACTCATTTCCTAGGCAGTCTCTGAGTGCCTGGAACAGACAGCTTCTGCAAGGGTCAGACCTTCTTTATGGGTCTCCTGAACAAGGAAACATGATGTCATGTAACATGATGTTGTGCAAATCTTTCAAAAGGTTTCTCACTGCTCTGCCCACCGGGGAACCATCTGGCTGATGTGTTCAGCCAAATATCCAAAGAGCTCAGTGCATTTCTAGTTACTGAGATGTGATGCATGTAAATCTCATGACTTTAGAACTCTGTCATTCAGAAATAATTTTCCAAGGACACATGCCCTTAAATGTTGACTTTTGACAGGTGGGTTTAGTTTTGAGATAACAGGAGCCAGTAAGCTACAGGTGATAGATTCTGATGGCCTATGGATATTATTGCTTCAGAAGTATATACTTTTGAGAATGCCATAGGTCAGATTCTCCTTGGCTGATGTAAATGAGCACGGCATGATGAAGTAATATTCAAGCTACACAGATTTATAGCAAAGAAGGATCTGGCTTTGCATACAGAGACACACGCACATCGTGCGCAGGCTTCACTCTTCTCACAGCACATGCATAGCGATCACTAACGTTAATGAAAGGCATGCATTGAGGGGTTATGTTCTTACACGTACATTAGTGTGTAAAGATCTCCATCAAAGATGTTCTCTGCTGGAAGACAGGGATATGGTTACAAAGCTATTCTCTGTCTGGTACTGCCAGCAGCGCTGTAAATCCCCCACACCCCGTATCTAATGTGCTCAGATGCAGAGGAGGCAAACAGCCATGCCAGGGGAAAGTAAGACGAGCAGAGGCTGGCTAAAAGGCAGCTCTCAGAGACAAAAACCAGACAGAACCCCCTACAGTCCCAGCACTGGGCTCCTGAGAACCGCTCAGCCTTAACCCTTAGCCAGCTAGAAACTGAAGGAGAATTACCAAAGTCTATTGTTAGTGAAAATATGAAGCATGTCTTTTTGAGTATGAAATTCTGTGTGATGTGGCAGCACTGGGTTTCTTGAAGTGTTATACATGACAGACACATACGCATCCCATTTCTTACCTTACACCACTGATGGGGAGAAGGACTTTGGTAGTTGCACAATCCCTGGGGTGGACAGGAGTCTTCAGGGTTTCTAGCCCAACCTCCTGCTTGGACCAGGTGCAGTGGGAGCAGGCTGCCCACAGCCTTGCTCAGCCAATTTTGAGAAGCTCCAGGATGGAGTTGCTACCACCCCTCGGGGCAACCTATTTCAGTGCTTGACTATGACTTGAATTTTTCCTTATATTGAGCCAGGATTTCTTGTGTGGCAACTTTAGTCCGTTGTCTCACATCCTTAGTGAAATAAAGATTGGACCAGAGCTTCACCAATCCCATTGAATTTATTTTAACATTTCTGAGTAGTTTTACTGTAAATTGCAGTGGAGATAGGAGTGCAGGGTACAGATGACCAATAATGCTATGTAAACATTTCCACTTTGGATTTAGCTGGATCTGATACTTATTAAAGGACGCTGTCATATAAGCAGCTTGCATAAAATAATTGGTGGTATGACACCAATCCCTTTTCTACCGTATATGTTTCTGACGTTGCTTAGTGATCTCAGTCCAGTTCTCAGTGGACTGGTGTTCCCATCAAAGCCTACCATCACAGTAGGTGCTCACACATTTCTTGACAAGGTTCCAGATTCTTAAAGGTATTTAGGCATTATTCTACTCAGTCTTGCAAGGCACAAGTGATTTAGACAGGTAAGAACCATTTTCAGAGTAGCCTGACTTAAGGCTCATTGAAAGACAAGATTCAAGTGAAAAACAAACTGGAATTTACCCCTAATCCTTAGAAGTAGTCTCTCCGTGAGAAGGAGGCAGGAAGGAAAGTAAGAGAAAATTTATGGTGCCTTTGTAAGTTGTGTGTTAAGAGAACTTCACTTCCAAGAACTGTGTCACTCAAAAGTAATAACTAAGTTTCTTAAAATAAATTCATACAAGGAAATGTTATTGGCTACAGGCCAACATCTTAATTTTTCATGGATATCAGAAATGCTGCCCCCCACCCCCCAGGTTCCCTTTCCTGAAAAAGAGTGCAAAGAATAAAAGAGCACACTGGATTTTTTTACTTCTCTTAAGAAGTGTCCCTCGAATAGGGTCTTGATGAAAGGTACTCTCCAGGAACAAAACTGAGAATGACCAAAGAGGAGATGTGGTTCACATACTTGTGCATATGAGATCAAACCACTGCCTTGCATCTGGTGAGTTTATTCTGACAGTTTATTTCCAAGACAGTCATCAATATAATGTCTGAGAGCTTAATCCTTCTCCCACTAAGTCAGTACCAAGACTCCCACTGGCTTCTACTGTGTGGGTCTGAAACCTGCGCATTCAATGCCTACGAATGAACTACGACTTACCTAGGAGTAAAGCCAGGCAGAAAGTATTCAAGTATAAACATTTATGTTTAAAGAATTGCCTCTGTTGAAATCCATCACAAAAGAAGTGATTGATTTTCCATAATTTTGGAGGGTTTTCTTTTTTCAAAGCAGATTTTCTAAATCAACATAGCTACTGAAATAGGAAAAACCTCTTTTATTTCATGTTTTAAATAAACAGGAAAATTCAGTCTTATTTTCTGTGTAAAATAAAATCCGATTTTATAAAAAAATGCCTGATTTACAAAAATCTTTCTTCAGAAAACTGAAAAATAAATGTAATAGTCTCATCATCTTTGGAGAAAGGTCATAAAATATCACCTGAATTTACACTTAATCAATCAGATAAGTCTGTTTTAAATCTTGAAAAATAAAAAACATCATTGAGATTTTCCTGTTTTCAGTGTTGCTTTTTTGACTTGTTCTCTCTGCTTGGAAACTAACCACAAATTCCAGTTGGAGCAAAAATACAGCACTTAGTAACATCAGTTTTGTCCAAGTGCGAAGAGCATAAGGGGCAATGTGTTTCTCTGTGCCCCTTTAAAACCTGGTCCTGTGTAGTTCAGCAGAGCTGAGCTTTTGGGGTAAATAAATCCGTACTTTAACAATATGTCATTTATTTTCTTCCATGCAGATCTTCCACAACACAGAATTTCATTTTAGGTGGCATATAGTGTTGGTTGAGATTCAATGAAAGAGAAAGCTACAGCCTCTATCTAGTTCATGAGGTCTTTCCTTAAAATACATTTCTAATTCAGAAATCAATCATTGTAATTAAAGCATTACTGTTAATCTCAAAAAGCAAAAGCACTTTCCTTCATTGCCTTCCTGATTTTCATGAAAAGGCAATACAGACAATAACCTTCTTCCCTGACTCACAATGAGGTCTGTGGTGTAGGGACTGTGATTCTTGTCCTGCTGAGCAACATTATACCACCAAGCGCTGAGCCACATGAAGTTTTTGGCTTGGCTCTATTATATTTTTTCCAGTTCTCCAGATTCCTGTGCCCTGTTCTCCAGTTCCCAGAGGTAGGCATTTCTGTAATTTCAATTCACTTCCAAATATCTTTAGAAAATGCAAAGCGCTCTTGGCTTGGATTTCATACACAGTCCAGTGCCAAAAACCTATCTGCATTTTTTCCCTTGTATATCCTAATTCTAAACTTAGTTTTCCTTTTACATTCTGCAGTACTATGCAATCCTGGGGGGGAAATTGTTATTCAGGGTAGCATTAACCCTGTGTGAAATAAAAAGTGTGAACATTTTAGCTGCCCATCATCACTCGGCTGAACAAAATGGCTTTGTGGCTGGCACTTCTTCCACCTTATTTCTCCTCCCTGAAATTGCTTAAACAAAATCCATCTTACTCCTTCTTTCTAAACCCATAGGCTCGCATTGTCTAGCCTGTCTAACAGCGCCCTAATCCAGTCGGAAAGCCCAACCTGTTTGAAATAACCAAATATGCATGTGGAATTTGCATTAGAAACATAATAGACCTACTAACCATGGTTATTACAGCCTGCTCAATTGTTCAAACATGCCTCCCACCTGTTGCTGCTTATAATGTGCTCAAGTGCCATCAAGTGCAAAAGTTATGGGGCTATTTATATGGAACCTTCTTAGACATGCACGAGGTGCAAGATATATTTACAAGAGCCTTCTTTTCATCTCTTCCGCTAGGCACAACAGGAGTCTCATCTCCCCCCTGGATGCACATGTGACTACAAATGTCATTACTGGAAATAAAACATTCCCACCAAGCAGACACCGAACCCCAGGGAGACCAGCACAGGCATTCTCTCGAGCCTTTCATTCGGAGAAAGACAAAGAGGAGGAAAAAAACCCAACCAACCAACAAAAATGCCCCACAGCTTTTCTGGTTTAATTGCTGTGTTGTGGATGCCCGTGGGATGAAACGAGGAAGGAACCACAAGCATTCGGGTCGGAGTCGTTCCAAAATCCTACAGGAAATTTGTGTTGGCGTTGGGGGCCTGAAGCTAATGGAAAGATTCAGACTCACTCGAGTGTGCTCTGGATCAAACCCTTAATACAGAAATGTGTCCTAAGAGGTGAGGCACCTCTTGTGCACGGTTACAAGACACAAAACAGTGAACTCCTGGTTCTAATTAAGCCAGCTAACATTTTTATCATTAACTCACTGGAGCAAGGATTTGACCCAAAATTTTGATATTTTTAAATTTCAGGAGACTTAGATCAGACTCTTTAAGGTTAGGCCAGGGCAGGGTGCAAATAACCTCCCTAAACCTTTGTACAAGTAAGTGTGAAGATAATTAAGTTTTAGAAGTTGAAATGGTGAGATTTTAATTGCTTTGTATGTCTGATAATTTTAGGTCCAGGGAAACAAAATCTGGGGGAAACTATCTGTAGGTATTCCCACACTTTTATGAAGTTTACAGCTTTTTGTGATTAACAAATTTGGTCTTTTTAGTATGTCCTCTTTACTTTTCTTCTTTGCATTTTTAATTAAATTATTTCATGTTTCCACTACTTCAAATCAGTGCCTTGAGAGTGCAAAACAAAGATGGGCATTATTGGGAGAGTTCTGGCTGAGGACCTGAATAGTCAGCCAGTTATGAAGTGAAGCACAGACCCATTGTGCTTCATTGCTTCACTCAACAACTAGGAAAAAAATGAAAACTCCAAATTTGTTTCAAATGACCCTGTAGAATGCATGAGATTTCTGTCTTTGCAGCTCTCTCAGCCCTGATGATGGAAAGCAAGAGCCTCTGTGAAGATATGGATGAAACTTCACAGGAGCAACTGTTGCTGCAACATACCAAACAATTACCCATGGAAGGATACTGAGATCTTTAGGTATTTGAAAGGACTGTGGTGTTGTATAGAGGGACCTGCATAATGGGTTTGCCTGGGCACCAGCAGACTAGCTACGGAAACATGGAGCTCCACAAGAGCAGACCTACCTTATTCTTATCAAAAGCTCCTCTAGCTGGGAGATTTTCGGTGGTTGAGCTATACTTAGGACATCGCATGGTCTTTCATTTGTTCACTGTACCATGAACCACACCTTTTTCTTCATGCTTATAAAAGTGGTGGTGTTACCCCATTATAAAATGAAATCATCCTGTGGGCTTGGAGCTTGCAGAACCTCTAAATCCATCTGCTGGTTTGATGCCACTGTGTGTATCTCTGTGGACCTCTGTGTGAGCAGTATTCCAGGCACAGCTGGCTGAAATGCTGCTGTATAATCTGTTTTGGAAGGAAAATTAGTTTTTCAACTAAACTCTTTTTTTTTTTTTTTTTTTATGGATTGTCTGCTTTCCATGGTAAATTCCAGCTTCTGGCTGAAAACCCGAAGCATTTGCAATAAAATGCCCTGTGTGTTTCTATGAGATGGTGCATGGCACGGGAAGGTAGGGGAACATTTTCTGACAAGTACTGCTGATATAGATTCATATTAATGTTGATGCTTTTTCATGCAGCAAGTTGTTAGTGGAGCCACTGGCAATTACAGACAGATGGAAGATACAGGTTGTTGCATGAAGCTTGTTCAGCATGCTGAACAACACCACAAATATGTTATTATACGCACTCTTCTTTGAAGCGTGATGGATGTAGCATGTGTGAGTTGCTGTCTCATTTTTCTATTGAATTATAAAAAAAAAAAAAACCAACCCACACATCTAGCTGGGTGGTAGCTCCATTTTTTTCCCAGTAGCTTCTGACAGTAGTTACATTTCATTTAAAACATACGCTCACTTTTCCTGCATTCCCCAATGTAAACATGTAAGAGATGCTGGAATTTACCGAAGAAAAAGAACTTTGCAGTCCTGTACTGCAGAGGGTGGCACAGGAGGGCCAGAGAAAACACATCTGTGGGTGAAAGGCTCACGCTCTGCCTTTCACAGCCAGAAAGCTATAGGCTTTGCCTCAGCTGCCCATGGGAGCACTGAGCTCAGCATTTGCTTGCTCTGAAGGGGACCAGGCCAGTCCTGGTGTATGCCTTTCAGAGGGGCATGGGGAGTGCAGCTGTGCCCAGCTAAGGGGTGAAGGCAGCTCCACTGGCCCTGCCTTGGTCCTCTCCCTCGGTTAGCCTGTTATCCAGGACCAGCCGTAACTGTGCCTCTGCCTCCTCAAGAACACAGCACTTGGACTTGCTGTTAGTTTTTAAGGCTATACAAACTGACCATTTGATGGTTTTCTCATTAAAACATACATTTGAATGCAAACACCTGAATGTTTTCAGCATCTTCTGCTACCGGAGAAAATGAGGATTTTTTTTTTTTTAATAATTATTTTTAATTGTGAGCTCCGTGTCTCTGGGTTAATTCGTTCTGGCTGCAGTTTGAAAGAATGCCATTCGCAGAAACCACAAGAGGCTTAAAAAGTGGAGCAATTATGCATCCACATTCTTGGAAAAGTCTGATAAGAGCGGAGACCATTCCTACAGCTCAGTGGCAGGCCTGAGTATGCTGAGAGAGAGTGCAGCATGAAAATGACTCATGGGCCAGCGTGGCGTCCTCAGTGCTTGCACACTGACATCAAAGCCTAGGAACTCAAGACCTCCCTTGAACGAGCTCAACTGCGTTTAAGGAGATTCTGGTAATCAGTCTAAAAAAAGCACATTAGACATGTAGAAGAAAACAAAGTGCACAATTCCTTTGTTATCTCTGGCATCAGTGGAATGATAGAGAAAAGGTATATTTTCCCAGGGTGTCCACTAGAGAAGAGCCCTGCAGGGTTTTTCAAATGCCCATCAATGAAATTAGCATATATCAGGGAAAAGTGCATGCTGCTATCCTATTTGAAAGGAGAATGTCTTGTATGATTGTTAAACATTGATAAAAACATGGAACAGTTTGGGTTGGAAGGGACCTTAAAGATCATCCAGTTCCAACCCCCTGCCATGGGCAGGGACACCCTCCACCAGCCCAGGTTGCTCAAAGCCTCATCCAACCTGGCCTTGAACCCCTCCAGGGATGGGGATCCACAGCTTCCCTGGGCAACCTGGGCCAGTGCCTCACCACCCTCACAATACATTCCTTCCTAATACCTCATCTAAATCTACCCTACTGGTCACGCTTCTTTTGATGCAGCCAGGACATCTTCATATACATAGAAATACTCCTTACCATTTTTTTTATTCCCTAAATGTTTACTGATTATCGTCACCCTTTCCACCTATCACAATAGATACCGCTTTGTTCTGGACAGCTCTGTCTGCAGTGTGTTGAGCCCCTTTATTTTCAAAGTCCCGCTCACCGTAATACTCTCACTTCTAGCCCAGCAATTTTAAAAATAAGCAAATCTAATTGCGTTTTCGAATGGTAGACAATTGTCTTATTTTCTTATTACATCTGTGTTTAATCTCTCAATAATTAACCTTAGATACTAACAGTTCCAGTTCAGTTTCACACTGGGTAGTTGCATGACAAAAGCTCATTAGCTGATGTTGGTGCATAGAAGATCCTTTGTAGGTTTCTTAAGGGTCTTGGAGCTCAGACAAGCTGGATTCACTCCTGTCTCTGCCCCAGACCGCCTTCATGACTGTGGGTAAGCTCCCCTTCTCAATGCCTAGGCTAGGTCAGCTTTCTCTTAGGTAGGCTGACTTTCCCAGTGCTAGTGTTTTCCATACTTACAAGGGGAATAATTCTGTCTCCAGGTTTTCATGTGGCAGTGATTTGGAGTTGGCCCTAATTTCTGACAACAGGTATTATCCAGTGTGTAGCAGGATGTGGCTCTAATCCTGGCTGATATGTCTTTGTAATGATCATTAGTGATTCTGCAAATAAACATCAACAATAAAGAACAAAAAATACTGCAGGTTTAATCTCTAAAAAATATTACATCTTAGAGAAAGATGACCTTGTGACATCATCAGCAAACCTCCACTGAGAACATCGTTGAGGTTATTCTTTCTTTAAATTGGCCAAATTCTTCAAGTTTAAATGGACTCCACTTTTTTTTTTAAGAGTGTGAGGTGAGCAAAAGGAGAGGGACACAATAACATGATGACAGTACGATGGAGTAACTATAAAACATACAGGAGAATGTGTGAGAGGAATCGTGACTTGAGAAAGAAAGGAATTTCTTGTAAAAATTTCACAAAAAAGCAGTATTACAATTTTTTTGAGTGATGAAATCCATTAATTTAGTGCTAAATCTATGATGAACACCTCTTGTGGCATATGGCAAGTACTGTCATGGTATTGTGGCTTGCAGCAACATAATTCTCTCTATATATAAGCTTATACTTCTGCTTTATTATTCCCTTGCAGTATTGAAGAGATTCCCCCACTGAAGTTTCAGATAAGCCCATATAAGTACTCCTTTTATAAAAGAACTGTAGAACTGATTCAGACTAAGCATAGGAAATCTCATTTCTGCAAAATAGGACAATTACTGAAATAACAGATGTGAGTAACATTGGTGCATCTTTCAATGGCAGCTCTTTGGCACAAATACACATTTGTTTGAAGAACACCAAATGTCTGTTTGTAACTGGACTAAAAAAAGTCCCATCTGTGTTTTACTCTTTCCTAGCCAGTGACCTGTGAATTTCCACCTCTAAAGGAATGCCTCTTCGCCGAGGTCATAGATTTTTTTTAAATGGTCAAGGTTCTCATCAAATCATATTTTATATTCATCTTCCTGTTGCAGAAGTCAGGGGTTTTTTTTTTCGGGGGGGGGTCAAGGTGGTGTTTTTTCAGGGGTGGGGGTAGGGAAGGGTGGCATTAATAATGTAGGGCTCTTCCTCAGATGAATTTCAGGCTATGAGCTTGTTGGTTAAAAAAAAAAAAAAAAAAAAGGGTTTCTGAAGTCTTTTGCATCATGAAAACAAGAATCTAGGCAAAGTTGTGGAAATGTCTCCTCCCATCCTGCCGGTCACTCACCCACCATCCATGTTTAAAGCACAAGGATAAGTCCTTTCTGCCTTCACACAAAGTGAGGGAGGGAATAAGGAGGAAATTATTTCCCCTTTTGCAGATATCATCTGCTTAACTGATAGTGACCAGCTTGGACAGAAAAGCCAGAAGCTGAAAAATCAGTTACTCCTTGTGTAATTCTTTCAGGACCAGGCACTAGTTCAACCCTAGCTAGACCTTTTGGCCCTCCCAGGAAGACAAGGAGACGGAGGAAAAACAAACATGTGGAGAAAGAACAGCAGGCTGTGGAGCACAATGAATACAGAGGTCAAGGGCTGTGGGGAGTTACAGGGCCAGAAATGGATGAATACGGAAGCACGGGAGGGATGAGGAGAAGAGCACCCATGTCTGTGCCCTGTGCTCCCAGGAGGGATGCCAGGAGCTGGCAGGGGCTGTGCTCTCTGCCCTGGGGACTGGGGTGGCAGGGGAGTTGGGACAGGACCATTGGCAATGGGGTTCCCCCTGCCCTGTTGTGCTGCTGCTTCTTCTTCTTGGTGGTGTGAAGTTCCAGTTCAGCCAGAGCCAGGAGAAGCCTGATGGAGAGGCTCTGGTGATGTGCAGGGCTCTATTCTGAAAGGTTAGACATGTCTGCATTCCTCTGGTTATCAAAGGTGGTGCCCCAAGCTTGACTGGGAGGGTAGCTTAGAAATGGCTTAAACTGTAGCGCCAGGCGAGCTTATAACATCCCCAGCAGAACAGGGAGAGACTTTCACCGTGAGAAAACAAACAAACAAACAAGAAGTCAGAGAAAAGAAGCTGTTTTCCATATTTTGCTTGGAGGCAACAGACGTTTATCATACCTCTTTTGGCAGGACTAACTCTTGGCTCGGAGGAAAGCAAAACTTTCCATGGAGAGTGAATGGTGCTACTGACCCAGACACAGAGGTGTGGGAATATATGGACTAATCCAAGCTGTCTCCAGCAAGGATGCTTTACTGAGGAGGCAGCTGCTGCTTTGTAAGGTCTCTGTGGCAAGTGGATTAATTTTTATTTTTTTTTTTTTTGTACGGAGGGGTTTTCCTCCATGCCTGGGCCTCAGAGGCATAGCTGCCACACGATTTATAAATGACAACACTGATCGCTCTTGAAAGCACAGCCACAGCCTGGCTGTGGAGCCTCTGCCAGCACTCTGAGCCATGGAAGGCCAGAGGATAATGTTGGCTGAGTCAAATGGCTCTTGAGGGATTTACAGAGTGGATTATACTTGAAAAGGGAATCCTCTTTTATGTCTATTCTTGGGAAATGAATGCTAAGCACTGTTCAAGGTTGTTCTGAGTTGGATAAGGTCTCTGAAACTGAAAGCAGAACCAGATTCTTGCCATTCCCTCAAGGTATTCCAGCAAAGTTGCAAACACCTGATAGGAGAAGTGAAAGAAACCCAAACTGTTTACCCAGTGTAATGGAACAGGGTGGAACCAAGCCTGAGCTAAACGGAGAATATTCTGTTCTTGTCCACATTCATTTTACTGTATTGCTTGCCACTGAAGTATCTGCGTGGCTTTCAGCAGCGCATATATAATGTGATGAACATTTGTCCTGTCATTGTTTTCTACTTTAGTCCTCTCTTCGAGGGAAGAGATATTTAGAGTAATGTAGTTTTGGCAGAAGTTTAGTTTGAGGATTGTAAGGAGGAAGCAGGGAAAAACAGTATTTCTTTCTTTTTAAAGAAATTTTACTTTCTTTAAAAAAGAAAACTTCATTTTCTTTTCCTTCTTCTTGCTTCCCTGTATTTGTTTCAGAGAAAAAAAGGGCAAAGAAACAGATTTTTTCTGTAATACAAAGCATACCCATTAGTGAATTTTACCTCGAGAGTACAGCAGAAAAAATAATTGACAATGGCCTGTGTTTAGGAGATTTTATATACCTGAAAACTAGATAGATGAGCATCAGCAATAAAAGTATATATTTGGATGCCACAGGACAGTTACATAACTGAAAAACACCTAAAATCAAACAAGTGGAGTGAACTGCTGATTCTGAAATACTTAAAGTTTTCATTAGTACTCATTAAAAGTAGTTTTCGGTCTTAAGCCCAACAGATTCCTTTTGCTTGTATCTAAGTTTACACCGTAGTTAAAAAAAAAAAACCTTCAAAATTGATCATGGATTTTAAGAGCTGTTCCTAGAAAAGTCATCTCAAATGTGTTATCTTTAGAGTGCTTTTTATTTGTGTGTGTGTGTGTGTGTGTATGTTGGTGCTTTATATGTTTTTGGCAACCCTGAGTAAAATTTTCATCATCTCTGTTTTCAGGAAGTTCTGCATTCTTTTAGGTCAATGAAATCCAACTATAGAAAACTTAACCAGCCCTGACACGGCTGTTTTACCTCTCTACCAATTGTCACTTGAACCCAAACACAGTATGTCAGGACTAAGCTCAAGAATCGCATACTTCATCCCATTTTTATTATTTTTTTGGCATTTTTGCTCTTATAGGACATCTAACCATATGACTTTAACTATACGAACGATCTACCAAAGACATTAGGGATACTCATGAAGTTAAGATCACACCCGTGTGCAAATTCAGAGTGCAAGTGACTTCCCAGTTGCATGAAGGAAGTTTGTGGTGGATCCAGGAATGAACCTTTTAACTTGCAGTCACGTTTTGTTCCCACACTGCTATCCTACCTTCCCTACAGAGGCTGTTATTTTATGTTAAATATTTATGTTACAGCGTCATACACTTCGGATATAACTCTGATACCTAATATGCAAGCACTCCCTGAAAAACTCTATATCCTGTACAATATTAAACGTCTGTATTTTGTTTGGTTCAGGTTCTCATGCAAGTGTGAAAAGGAATTTGAAGCTATAAATCACTGTCGGTCAGTCTTTACCTTAAGTGCTAACCACATCCCTGAATCAACAATATGTTTTCCTTCCTTTCCACAGATGGGTTGACCCTGTGGGTTCACCATGCGTTATTACACCTAGAAATTCCAGCCACGCTCGCTGATTGCATCACTAACCACTATTCATTGCTGAGCTGAGGAACGTCTTCTCAGATGATTTGCAATCACACAGCTGAGAGCTTTTACTTTTCTAGCAGATCTTGCTTTCAAATAGAAAACCCCAACCTTGTTAATATAATCCTAATAGTTAAGGTAAAATATTAAAACACATTCTAATTACTTCCTTCCCGTTTCCTATGGCTTTTCTTTTAATAACATGAATTTTTATTATTATTATTGCTTGGTTTCAGACTCATTTATTTTCTGTAACAGGTCTGCTCCATTTCCTTGAACTTTGAGCATGAGGGACCTGTGCATTCAGCTCAGCTGATGAGTTGAGGTGATCTGAAAATGAGACAATTTAGAAAAGCCTGAAAATGTCACTTCTTTGTGCAGTGTTGCTAAATGGGTTCCCGGGGTAGCCTGTTTTCTCTTACAGAGCAACTAGCCTCCAAATAATTTTAAACTGGAGTTAAAAGCACTACAGTGAGTTTGTGGTTCAGAGGGAAGAGTGTCAAGTATTGACTCAGATTATGGTTTCATGCATCATACAGGTATCCCTCAGAAGCATCCCAAAGTAGCCCTGGCTCTCTGCAATGCAGTTTCCCCATGGAAAAGAGGTTGAACAGGATGATAGTAAGACATACAGGAGCAAGAATATCTCAGAGCAATGACTTTCAATGGGAATAATGCAGGCTTGCAAGCAACCCAAAAGTCTCAGAAGGATACCCCTACCCAAGCAGAGTAGGAATGGCCACCAGAGACTTTATCTGAGGGCAAACAGGCAGGCAGGCAGGCAGCCAGATGCTTTCCACCCACCGTGCTAATGGAGGTGAGTCAGTTGTTTTTCTCCTCAGAGCTTTTCTGGGTGGTTAATACGAAACATAAGCTCCTTTCATCACTGATTTATGTTCTTCCTCTGCAACTGATTGGCTAAACTCTATCTTCAGCTGGTGTAATTCTGTCTCATCTCATTGATTTCAGCTGAGATGAGGACCTGATCTTTGAAATGTGATGTTTCTTTTCTCTTATGGCTATGCTTGCTTTCATTATTTAACTTTTGCATTGTAATTTTAAGTTTATATGTGTCTTTTTGGAGCTCCTTACAAGAAAGTATTTTTTGTTCCTGACTATTCAGTCACTTTCTTGTTTAACACACACCACTTTCATTAAGCCACTTGGTAGCTTCTTTCCATCTAGCTTGAACTCTTCCTTCCATTCTCCTGAGCTACTCTCTTCATTCCCCCACTCCTTGGCAGTAGCATCTTTCCCACAGTGCACTCACTGGTACTCTGTAGGGGCTCTTGCGAATGGCTAACACAGAAAATGCATTGCCTGTCTTTGCTCTGCTATCCTTTGGCTACTCAAACTGGTGTTTTGTTTGCATTTTTCACCTTTCTGGGTTTTTCTTGTAGTCTTCTTTTTAGCACAGCTGTGCAGCTGGCTGCTGGCTTCAATTATTTTTCCACAATAACTCCCAGGTCTTTTTCCAGAGAACGGTGCTGGATGACTATTTAATTCAGCACATACAATACTTCTTGCATCAGTTTCTTGCTTGCAGACAAATTACTCGATGTGTGCTAATATTGAACTACATTTACCACCTGCTGGCTCAGATCATCTCAAATGATCCAAAGACTCCTGACTTTAGTTCCACTGTTCCTTGTATTCTGTTCATTTCTAGTGCTAGTATCATATTGCACTCCAAAGGTTTATTTTTAGGACACCTCTGCCAAATTGTTTACACATGTTAGTTCCCTTAACATTTCCTCATTTCCAACAGCTTTTGACCCCAGGGAGAAACCGAGAGCCTCTGTATGTTAGTTGTGAATGGTACATAACCATGACAAGGTAAAAGTGTGAATACACAGGTTCTCCCCTTTGAAAAACCAAAAATGGAGAGGGCACAACTTTCAAAAGGGCTTAAACCCAGAAAGATGAGTGACAGCAACTGTGAAGAACCACTGAGAGCATGATGCTTAGCGGCCTCTGTGGGAATCCACTTTGTCCAAGTCGTTAGGACTATATGATTCTGGAAGTGTTGGTACATACAGACAACTGCTGTACGCTTCACTTCTAATGTGCAAATGTATTTTGGAATTATATCAGTCCCTTTAAGGACTCTGAAAACTAGACCATCACTTAAATGTTTTTGCGTCCCAGTGTTTTTATGGTGCCTACTGCTTCTTGTAACAATTTAGAGTGAAATCAGATTTTATCAGGTTGTGTCTGTGAAGAGAACAAGAGTGGGTAAAAGCAGAAGTCCTCTCACATAAAAGAGCAGTGCTCCCTATTCCCTAGGGCACCTTGAAGTGAGGCAGCTGATTTCAGGACTACACGTACACTCCTTTTGAGTGGGATTTGGCCCTTGCTCAAAACCTAAAAGCCCCTGCTTTGTTTTTGCTTAAAAAACAAAACAAAACAAAACAACCCAGCGTAGGACTATCAAAATGTCTAAAGTATGAAGGAAGAAACATGAAGACTGGAGGTATGAAATATTCAGTTAGAAGAGGAAGGTTTTTTTCTGGAATTACCTGGCTATTTGAAAATAAAGCAACAATTTCAGTCGAGTGGCAGCGTTTTAAAGGGTTATGAAGAAATAGCAATCTGTGACTTTAATATCCCAGTTCCACATTAGACCTTTTCTGGCAGTGCTGCGAAAACATTTCCTACATACTTTCAGCCTTATCATGGAAAGTCAGACAGCTTGGGATCACATGGTTTGATAAGTCTTCAACCAAATAAGAATCAGAAATGTAAAAGAAAAATACCCTGGGAAAGTTTCCTTCGGCTCATATGTATGAGAGAATATAGTACATTCCCCTGTCCAGCCTATAATTAAGATGAAAGGCATATTTCCATATAATTTGCCATTCAGTGGCATGGTTTGCATTCCATGTGGACTGCATCATCTTCATTCTTCTAATGCAATGAAACAAAACAAAAAATGAAATCAGGCTCAGTAGTTGAATAGGATGCATTATTGGAGTTCAGACTATTTTTAACTCTGAAGAAACAAAGCTGTTTTAACTGCTAGCTTTTGATAACTATTGAAATGTACAGACTCTGCAAAGGTGTGACTTCTTTGTACAAAACCAACAAAGTAACCTGGCTTGAAAAATTAGCATATACCACTTTCTTACAAATACTACCAGATGGACAGAGGAAGACAGAAAAAAAGCAATAAAGTTATCCTTAACCTGCCTTGTTTTCAGATACATTTTTAGTCCTTCGTGGCTGTCTGTGGGTCATAATATGGACCCGGGGGATTGTCTTGCTGAGCTGTAAGACACCGTTACATGTATACACACAAACACACGCGCATTCAACCATTAGCTCTGTGCAGGTCTGAGTCACCATGCCTGGTCTCATCAAAGTTAGAATTAGAGCCTTTCTTTCTGAGGTCAGAAATATATTATGAGTGATAAATACTTGATAGCCCTGACTAACTGGAAAAGGCTTTTAAATTGATTCTGCTTCTGCTGCAGTACCGCTGACATCAGTGGAGTTCAGGAAAACCTGAACACTTAAGTAAATCATAAGTAATTTAGGAGCTCTTGAGAAGTTCTTCCCTTGTGAGATCTCCAGCTCTTCCTAATTCCATCTGTGCTGGAAATGGCTTAAGAACAGTCTTTCTCATGGTAAATCAGTATATCCCTATTTTTATCTAAGCTGGGATGAAGAATAGCAGAGGACACACACATGTAAACAACTTAAAAGAGAAAATAAGTTGAGAACATTTTTTAACCCCAAACACAGTTCAGTTCAAGTTTTACGCAAGGGCCTGTGCTGATTCTTCTTTTATATAAACCTGCTTGTCCATCATTATTAGAGTTTGAATCCCAAGGAGATATATGCTTAAAGTCAGACGTCTGGCCATAGATCTATGAGAAATACAAATGTCAAGACACTTCTGGAGAAACCACAGAGCCCTTCAAGCATGGATTCTTCTATTCAGATATACCGTTTACACCGGGGCCCAGGGAAGCCACTGGAAAACTGCCAGTGCACTGAGGACCAGGCTCCTGACAATGGGGCTTTGCCCCCGTGTCCTTAGCTGGGCTGAAAGCAGCCTTGAGAGTGCAGAGAAAAGAGAGGACCTCTCTCCAAGCTGCCTCTTGCACAAGCAGAGCAAGCACTCAGAGTGCCTTTCCTTGCCTGCACAGCAGCTGTTCCGGAGTTTTAACACTCCATTTTGGCTTGGCAATGTCCCCAGCTCAAGAGATTCTCGTAGTTTAGTTCTTTACTGGATAGTTACACCTAATTTCCAGAATTTCCTTATGCACTCCCCCGTTATGCCTACTGGAGCTTCCCCATCAGTGGTGGGCTATCACCAATAGGAGAAAAAGTCCGCTCAGTATACAGAAAAACAAGAGGGTTTATTAAGAGCTAATGCATCGCTTGCTGTTCGGTGTATACTGAGTGGACATTTTCTTCTGGTGGTGATAGCCCATCGTTGACACCGAAGAGCTAGGAGAAGGAGTAATGGGGGTGTGTGTAACACTCTGGAAATTCTGTATAACTAACACATTACTGCCTGGTGGGTCCCAGATAAGGGACAATGCATGGCTGCACAGCTGCAAGATCAGGCCAAAGAATGAAAAACCTTAGCACCTTCCGCTCCTATGCCTTCCTGCT